>NC_079448.1:20097605-20170105 GCF_903798145.1 Danio aesculapii | reverse complement strand
AAACAGGACAGTTTGCAGGTGACCTGCACTATATAATTTGTTTAGGTATTATTGCAAATATTAATATATATTGGTCTTTAAAGGAAGTGTTATAAATCAGTTGTAAAGTAATTTGAATGTTGTTAACGAAAGACAACAATACACGGACACGAGAGATATGTGGAATACAAATATTACTTGAATCAGAAAAATTTTTCATCTGTTTCTTTAATTTATCCTTACTGTTATGGAAGCAGACGGACAAACAAGGAGAGTAAGTATAAATGATGTTTATTCCAACAGTTGAGCAGTAAAGGATGATATATGCTAAGTAAATGGAGTTCGGTGGAACTGATGATCCTTTGTGGCAGGTGGGATGACAGACACTGAGGATGACCGAATGCACACACCAGAGGGCTTGCGGGGAAGACAGACTGACAATACACACAACGTTGACAGGACACCGGGAACACTGGACAGACTGGAAGGAAACAGTAATGGTAAGTACAAAATGCTGAGATCAAAGGGGAGTGATAACCAGGAGGTGTATTAGTCAGAGTCCGCTTCGTAGGAACGAGACCGGACAATGAGTGAAGTGAGGTGTGTGCTTTTATAGTGTGCTAGAGTGATTGGGTGCAGCTGTGCATGATTAGAACTCAGGTGAAGGTGCTCGTTGCGTGATACTGGTGGAAGAGCCTGGCCAATCCGTGGCATTACCCCCCTCCCCAGGGCCCGCTCCTGAGGGCCTAAACCTCCGACGTCGTGGTGGTCTACCTCGTCCTCGAGGTGCTGGGAATCCTGGGTGATTGGAGTGGAACTCTTCCATAAGTGTGGGATCTAATATATCGGATCTGGGGACCCATGACCTCTCTTCTGGACCGTATCCTTCCCAGTCGACGAGGTATTCTAGCTGACCACCACGACGCCAGGACCGTAGGATGTCCTTGACTTGGTAGATGGCCCCTTCTTTTAACATCAGTGGGGCAGGAGGTTCCTCTTCATGGCCAGGCTCTGTGGAGGGAATCAGAGGATCGTGAAAGGGTTTGAGAAGGGACACGTGGAATGTGGGGTGGATTCTGTACTGTGGTGGTAACTGTAACTTATATGTGACGGGGTTGACCTGTTCCAGGATGGTGAAGAGACCAACAAATCTGGGACTTAGTTTTCGGGAGGGCAGTCGCAAACGGATATCTCTAGTGGATAGCCAGACCTTCTGCCCTGGAGTATAGATGGGACCTGGAATCCTCCTCTTATCGGATACCTCCTTGGTTCTGCGTACTGCCCTCTGGAGATGGTGATGAGCATCATCCCAGACTCTCTCGCTCCCCCGGAACCAGTAATCCACTGCGGGGACATCAGATGGTGCGCCATCCCAGGGAAAGAGTGGAGGTTGGATTCCTAGGATGCACTGGAATGGCGTAATTCCGGTGGTAGGTTGCCGCAGGGAATTCTGGGCGTATTCCGCCCAGCCCAGAAACTGGCTCCAGGAGTTTTGGTGACCGTGACAGAAGGTCCTGAGGAACCGCCCCACTTCCTGAATTGTCCTCTCTGTCTGGCCGTTGGTTTGGGGGTGATAGCCAGACGAGAGGCTTACGGTCACACCTAGGAGTCTGAAGAAGGCTTTCCATAGTCTGGAGATGAATTGGGGTCCTCGGTCCGAGACTATATCTTCTGGTAACCCAAAATTTCGAAAGACATGGTTGAACAGGTTTTCGGCGGTCTCTAGGGCTGTGGGCAGACCCTTCAAAGGAATCAAACGACAGAATTTTGAGAATCGATCTACAATGACTAGAATGCAGGTGTTACCTTCAGACAATGGGAGGTCTGTCATGAAGTCAACTCCTAGGTGTGACCAGGGGCGGTTCGGGATGAGCAAGGGATGGAGTTTACCAGCAGGTAGATGGCGAGGACTCTTCGACATAGCGCATTCTCTGCAGCCTTGGATATATCTCCTCACATCCCTCGCCATGTTCGGCCACCAAAAGCGTTGGGATAGCAGCGAGAGGGTGTTGTTGGCCCCGGGTTACCCTGTGCCCAGAAATGTATGGCTGGAATGAATGAGATCTACTCGTTGATTTTCAGGGATGAAGCGCCGATTGGGGGGACAGCCCGGCGGGGTTCTGGACTCTGGAGTGGCAACTACTGTAAGAGCGGACCATTTGATGGGACAGATAGTGATCTGATCGGGATGGATCTTGGCCGGGGTCTCAATGGTTTCAGGCTGATCGTGAATTCTGGAAAGTGCGTCTGCTCGGATATTTTTTGATCCTGGTCGATATGATATAGAGAAATGAAATCTGGAGAAGAACAATGACCAACGGGCCTGACGAGGACAGAGTCTTTTAGCATCTTTTAGGTATTGCAGGTTTTTATGATCTGTGATCACCTGGAACGGATGTTTGGCCCCCTCCAACCAGTGTCGCCACTCCTCCAGGGCGAGCTTGATGGCAAGAAGTTCTCTATTTCCGATGTCATAGTTCCTTTCCGCCAGGCTGAGCTTCCGGGAGAAATAGGCATATGGATGGAGTAATGAGGGAGTACCGTGGTACTGGAACAGGATGGCTCCCACTCCGGTGGTCGATGCATCCACTTCGACCACAAAAGGAAAGTCAGGATCGGGATGAGTCAGGAGTGGAGCTTGAGTGAAGGATTCTTTGAGGTTTTGGAAGGCTGCGGCGGCTTCGGGTGGCCAGGGTAGTGTTTTGGGTTTGTTTTTTAGTAGATTGGTGAGCGGAGCGGTGATGACTGTAATTATGGATGAAACGTCGATAGAAATTGGCAAATCCTAGGAAACGTTGGAGTTTCTTGATGGTTTTGGGTTCTGGCCAGGAGATGACGGAAGTGACCTTCCCCTCGTCCATACGAACCCCTCTCTGATCGATGATGTACCCCAAGAACTGAACAGATGGTAAGTGGAAGGAGCATTTTTCAGCCTTGAGGTACAAATGGTGTTTCCTGAGGGTCTTCAGGACCTCCGCAACGTGGTGGCGATGTTCGGCCTCACTCCGGGAGTAAATCAGGATATCATCTATGTAGACTATGACGAAGAGATGGAGGAACTCCCGGAGGACTTCATGGATGAAGTTTTGGAATACGGAGGGGGCGTTAACCAGACCATAGGGCATGACCAGGTACTCGTAGTGTCCAGTAGGGGTCACAAACGCAGTCTTCCACTCGTCCCCCTCACGTATTCTCACCAGGTTATAGGCGCTGCGGAGGTCCAATTTGGTGAAAATTTTGGTGGATCTGAGTTGTTCCAGGGCCGCCGGGATGAGAGGAAGGGGATAGCGGAATTTGATGGTACCTTGATTTAGGATTCGGTAGTCGATACATGGCCGCAGCCCTCCATCCTTCTTAGCCACGAAGAAGAAACTTGAGGCAGCGGGTGACGTGGATGGGCGGATATACCCCTGACTCAGAGCCTCCTGAATGTACTCCTCCATGGCCTTTGTTTCCGGAAGGGACAACGGGTAGATCCTACCTCTGGGCATAGGAGCATCTGGAAGCAGGTATATGGCGCAGTCCCATGGCCGATGTGGAGGTAGCTGGGAAGCTCTCTTGGGGCAAAATACGTCCTCGTATGAGGAGTAGATCTTCGGGATCTGAAAGGATCGTTTCTCGACTGGACTTTCGACAGACGTGACGTAGACGGTAAGGGGTCTCTGAATTTGTAAGGGTAGGTCGGGAAAACAGCTGGATCTGCATTCTTCACCCCATCTCTTTATTTCTCCTGTGCCCCAAGAGAGGATGGGATCGTGCTTCACCACCACGGGCGCCCTAAGATGACATCCATTGATGCACCCTCCAGAACCAGAAACTGAATCTCCTCTTTGTGGAGCAGTCCTACTTGGAGATTGAGGGGGTAAGCATTTACGATGGATACGTGCCTGGGAATGGATATCGTTGGTTATGGGTTAAATCTGGGAGACGTGCGTCGAGGCTTCGGTGTTAAGCTGGAGTTGGCGACAGAGGGCGTACAAGATGAAATTTCCAGCTGACCTGGAGTCGATGAGGGCCGTGACTGAAACAGAGACAGAAGGGGTAGTTAACTGGACATTGGTAATGAGAGAATGCATCTTTTCAATGGGAGAACTGAACACTCACCATGTCCTTCGGCACCACAGTACATGCACAGACCCCGTGTCAGCCTCCTCTGTCGCTCAGTGATCGTGAGTCTACCAGATTCTACGATCATTGGTTCTGATTCTGGAGGGACGGCTGGCTCTGGCGAACGGAGGAGTGCTTGGGATACCGGTGGAGGATCATGCTGGTAGACCCTCAGACAATTGGAACAGCGCAGAGAGTGTTGGATGAACTTCTCCAACCCCATCGTGTCGTCGAGGGCGGCCAGCTGTAACCGGAGGCTGGGCTCCAGTCTGAGCCGGTAGGTGGTGAGGAGAGATCGCTTATTCCATCCGCTAGCAGCGGCCAGATTGCGGAATCGGAGAGCATAATCCTGAGTGGACATGGCTCCCTGTTTGAGATGGTATAACTGTTCTCTGGCTGCTACTTCAGCATCCGCGCGACCAAAAACCTCCTTGAAATACTTGGTGAATGACTGAATGGAATTTTTTACCGGCCCAGACTGTTGCCAGATGGTTTCAGTCCACCGAAGAGCCGGCCCAGAGAAAGGGGAGATGATGAATGCGATTTTGGACCGATCTGTGGGATATAACTCGGGTTGCATAGTGAATACCAGAGAAAACTGTAGGAGAAATCCATTGCACTCCTCCGCCCCGCCAGAGTAGGGCACTGGTCGAGCCATGGGACTGGATAAGTGGGTGGACAGTGAAGTGCTCGGTGCTGGTGGTGCTTTGGGAAGTGGAGCAGATGGTAGTAGCACTCTCTTCAATGAGTCCACCAACTCCTGAAGGGGATCGTGAGTGCTCATGCTGTTGATAGTTGAAGGTCCAGTCTTCTGTTATGGAAGCAGACGGACAAACAAGGCGAGTAAGTATAAATGATGTTTATTCCAACAGTTGAGCAGTAAAGGATGATATATGAAATGTAAATGGAGTTCGGTGGAACTGATGATCCTTTGTGGCAGGTGGGATGACAGACACTGAGGATGACCGAATGCACACACCAGAGGGCTTGCGGGGAAGACAGACTGACGATACACACAACGTTGACAGGACACCGGGAACACTGGACAGACTGGAAGGAAACAGAGTAATGGTAAGTACAAAATGCTGAGATCAAAGGGGAGTGATAACCAGGAGGTGTATCACTCAGAGTCCGCTTCGTAAGAACGAGACCGGACAATGAGTAAAGTGAGGTGTGTGCTTTTATAGTGTGCTAGAGTGATTGGGTGCAGCTATGCGTAATTAGAACTCAGGTGAAGGTGCTCGTTGCGTGATACTGCTGGAAGAGCCTGGCCAATCAACGAATCAACATCTACACTGATTCCACAGGCGTCCACATCTGCATTGTCTTCTTAGACATCAACATCTGCACTGACTGACCATAGACATTTATTCACTAAACTCATCAATCACCACCTGATGTGTGTTGAAGTATTTTCTGGAATTGTGACGGATTTGGAAACATATTAGCATTTAATGTGACAATAGTAGATTTTAACTTTTTATAAATTATTATAAATATAAATATTATAAATTATAATTATAAATATTTTTTTTGAAAGTTTTTTTTATACATTTATTGTTTCCCTTTCTGCAATAAAGGAATATAAACAGTTATTTAGTAATCATTTAATGAGTCATACAGTTTCTATGTCTGTTTATTTTGCAATAAGGAAATAAATGGTTGCGACACTATGGCGCAGTAGGTAGTGCTGTCGCCTCACAGCAAGAAGGTCACTGGGTCACTGGTTCGAGCCTTGGCTCTGTTAGCTCTTATGTGTGGCGTTCGCGTGGGTTTCCTCCGGGTGCTCCGATTTCCCCCACAGTCCAAAGACATGCGGTACAGGTGAATTTGGCAGGCTAAATTGTCCGTAGTGTATGAGTGTATGTGTGAATGACTGTTTGTGGATGTTTCCCAGAGATGGGTTGCGGCTGGAAGGGCATCCGCTGCGTAAAAACCTGCTAGATAAATTGGCTGTTCATTCCGCTGTGGCAACCCCGGATTAATAAAGGGACTAAGCCGAAAAGAAAATGAATGAATGAATGAAAAAAAATGGTTGATTTTTATTTTATTTATACAGCTAAAATATTTCCCAGCTGTAGCGCTTAATAAAAATACTGTAACATTAATGGTATAATACACTTTACTACAGTAAAGCACTATAGCATGTGTCTATATAAATTATATTTTTATGTGGAAGGAATGCGTGGAAGATACATTTATTAAGTAGTGCATTTGCCAACATATACACATTTTACATATGCGTGTTAAGTAATAATACAGTATTAGTTGGGATGTTCAAAAATGCCTATCAGCTATCATTTAATATAAATATATATGATTTTACAGTCCATCTCATGATATAAATTACGTTTTTGCGTGATTGGACTGGACTCCCTTCGGTGACCAGAGCGAGCAACAGGTCTTCTTCAAGGTAACTTAACTGTAACTGTATAATAACATGTGTATTACCATCCACATTTTCTTAAACTCTGTCTAGTCAGTGATATTGATGAATACTCTCGATGGACTAACATTAGATGAAATATGTGCAAGATATATATATATATATATATATATATATATATATATATATATATATATATATATATATATATATATATATATAAATATAAAACCAAGGGCGTAGGTTTGCACTTGACATTGGTGGGCACTGGGGACGAGTAAATACAATCCCCCACACCCCCGGCAAGAATGAATATTGTTTATATATATATATATATATATATATATATATATATATATATATATATATATATATATATATTATATATTTTATATATTGCTAATAATTATTTAACTGCTATTAAAATGTATTATTAATTATTCCTCCCTTCATAAAATTTATTAAGTTAAATTAAATAGTCAGGCGCATAGCTGAGGGGGTTCAGGTGTTGTCACGATCACCAGCGATCATACTCCTAAGATCGCTGGATCTCACATTCACATGGACTACAACTTATAGACTACATATTCAGTCATACCACACACACACACACACACACACCTGCTCCAAGTCTCCACTGATTAGACTCCCACAGCTGATGCTGCTTCTGGACTGATTACACACAATACTTTAGCAGCACACACACTCACTTCCTTGCCGAGTCTTGTTTACCTGTAAAGTGACAATTCAACGCGGTTTCCTCAGTCTTGTTTCTCCTTGTTTTGACCTTTGCCAAGTTTGTCTGTTAGTCCCTGTCTGCCGACTGCCTTCCGACCTCTCGCCTGTTATTGTGATTACGATTCTGGATTTGCCTTTTATATATCTGTTTGCACCTGTGTTGACCTGACTACCCAGTAAACCTGCACGTGGATCCTCACTTCAGTTGTCTGTGTCACTCCACGTGTTACAGGTTTGAAAGACCAAAAGTTGGATTATTAATATTATGATTGAATTTATCTTATTCAAATGAACAAATTCCTACTGACGAAGGTTTAATGTGCTGGCCAGTTTGTTATTTGCCAGTAGGCTTCAGTTTTCATGATTAAAAAATTGTACTTTAAAAATAAGTATATTTTCATATTTGAAGAGTTTAGATGCAAAAACCTCTAAATGACAATTAATATTTTCTTATAAAATTGGCATTTTTCTCCAAGTCCTGTGTGTGGACTCACTTTTTTTTCTTTTATAGTGATTTTCTTTTATAGATTCCATTGCCTTTAAATTGAAATAACTGAACATAAATATACGAGGCTGAGAAAAATGCTCATTTTGCATGGCATTTAGAGGTTTTGGCATCTGAACTCTTTATTTCTTTATTCTAAGAATTTAAAATTCTAATTTCTAATTCAAAGTATTTTTATTATTTCTAAAACTTAAAGTTTAAATGCACATGTGTAAATAAAGCAATTTGACAAAATAGTAGGAAATATTTTTGGTACATCAAAAAGTGTATTTAGAATAACTATCCAACAAGATAATCCAGCAAAAATTAGTTCTTAATATGTCAATAAAATCTAATCTTTATACCTTAATTAAACAGAATAAATACTTTCAGAAAACAAATAACCCCTCCTTTCAATAAGCTGGCTCCAGGTCTGAAAGTGTAATGTTAAAATAATGTTTATTAACTGATAAAGAGTTTAATGAAGACTTTAGTTTATTTTTTGAACAAATTAAACATGTTTCATAGTATTATTAAAAGATGGAGCACATTGTGATCAATAGTAGGCTGTTTGATGTTTATTGATATGCAATTACGCATATGAAATGGCAAATTTATTAGTTAGGTAATGTTGTGGTCACAACAGTCCAACCTTTAACAAAATGTTATTACAACTGGACTTGATTTGGTTGTTTAAAAAAAAAAATTAAAAATTAATTTGTCCAAAATAAATTTTAAACCCATTATAAATTTTGAAATTTTTACATTTCTGCAAAGGCCTGGGTCTAAAGCGGAAAAAAAAACTTTCTGAATATTAAAATTAAAATATTTTCTTTTGCATGCTACACAACATGAGAGTAATTATAAATCTTCCTTTAAGAAATAAGTAACGAGTTTAGCTTGCTGCATGAAGACTTTAAATTCAACTAAAAGCAAATGCTGAGAATGTGTGACAGTCAGTTAAAAATATACAAAAAAGATGCAGTAACCTGTGCCTGTGTTGCTATTCAGTAATGCAGATCGACACATATGCTGTTTACACAACTGTGATGTCCAGTCATTGTCCTGAAGTTCCAGTAGAGTGGAGGAACTATGACGTCAATTTGAATGCAAAACCCCGGAAGCGAGTTAGCGTTTTAGCAGTTCCGGTTCCCTCGTCCCAAAGTCAATGGGTTTTTTTAATGGGATTTCAGTAAAATCGCTTAAATAAGGTTCGTGGCTAACACAAACTCAATATAATTTCACATTTTGTTCTACGACATAAACCACATCAGTTACATCACACTCTTGATTTTTTAAAATCGGTTATGTTTCTTTAAAAAGACGGTTGCTATCAAGTTGCTAAACTGGACTACAGGCGGTGTCGGAGGCATTATACGTCATCAAGCTGAACTGGTCAGGAGCGCAGCTCGCTTGTGTTGGGCATTTGGATTTGTCTGTTTAGGTATTTTCATGAATAGTATTTTATAGTTTGTAGTGTTTTTCTAATTGGGATTTCATATCGTGTGTAGATAATGCCTTCACTTGTAAAGGCAGTCAAGACAGATTAATTTGTTTATCATTTATTTTAATTAAACGATATTATAAAGATATTTTTTACCAGTGCAGCCTGTCTCTTTCCTGCTCTCAGTAATGCAAATGTTTGAATAAATGTGTAAAAACACCTGCATATTAACTGTCGTTTTAACGTGATCAAGTGATTTTTTTTGGTCGTTTTTTTTCTTCACCTGTACACATTTAACTCCATCATAACTGCAATATTTACACTCCTCCATACAATGTATAGCAGATGTGACTGTATGGGCTGCTTTTTGCTTTACCTCGTGACATAAAAAGAATACTGAATGTTGCTCTGTGTCCATGATGGAACTTGCAGGCATTTGATAGACTTGTCCCTCACGCCTAATTTCTGTCGTTTGTTAAGGTAAGCAGGCTGTGTGCACGCGAGCGATACACTTATATAAATATGTCTTATGATAATATTATGTAGGCACATTTATATATAGTTTTAAAACATTTACAACAACCGTAAAGCAAAACATGTATTTCCCACGTAAAAACGATCCAAAAGGCACGTAGGTCTATGTGTATTTATGTATTTATTTGTAATAAATAGCGTGCATTATAATATAATAATCAGAGAGATTAACTCTTTGTCATGGACCATATTTCTAAAAATAAGCAAGAAAAGTTGTCTGTTGCAGGGTGGTGCTGACGTCACAGACAAGCGCCCCGAGGGCAGTGTAGTCCGTTTATAGCCTAATGTTAGCTTTTCAATTCTTGCGTTTCCATTTAAGATCCAAAAGTGCTCAAAGTTGAATTTTCATGTGAGGATTATCCGGCTGGACAAAACGTGTAAGTGTAATGAACTGTGTTTGAACACAGAGCTTATTATTTGCAATCTTCGATAAGTCTATGGGAAAATCCTATAGGGATTTTATCGAGGGAACCAGTTTTATGCTAGTAGCCGATTCGCTCATAGTGACGTCATAGTTCCTCCACTTGTCCCTTGGAGTTTGGCTCATAGCTGTCCACACATCTGCCTGGTAGCTTCCGGGAATACTGAAGACATTGATCAGCTGGTCCAACTGTGCAGGATTGAGATAAGAGTTAAACTGCAATCTGGCATCCAATAAGGCAAAGAAAGAGAAACCCAATAAGTAAAGGCCTGTTCACACCAAGCATGATAATGATAAATATGTTAATGTATGCAAAATTGTGTAATATTCCATACACATATTTCAAGTAAGTCTGCAGTTAATTGTCATATTGCATTTTCTGAGATTTTTAAAATAATTTTTCTCTCCCCAAAATTGTCTCTACTGAAACACAACGACACACACACACACACACACACACACACACACACACACACACACACACAGTTGAAGTCATAATTAGCCCTCCTGAACTATTAGCCCCTCCCTGTTTATTTTTTCCCCCAATTTCTGTTTAACGGCGAGGTTTCTCAACACATTTCTAAACATGATAGTTTTAATAACTGATTTCTAATAATTGATTTATTTAATCTTTGCCATGATAACAGTACATAATATTTGACTAGATATTTTTCAAGACACTAGTGTTCAGCTTAAAGGGCAATTTAAAAGCTTAACTTGGTTAATTAGGTTAACTAGGCAGGTTATGGTAATTAGGCAAGTCATTGTAAAAAGATGGTTTGTTCTGTAGTCTATCGAAAAGAAAGAAGCTTAAAGGGGCTAATAATTTGTGACCTTAAAATGTTTAAAAAAAAATTTATAACTGCTTTTATTCTAGACAAATTAAACAAGTGAGACTTTGTTTATTATCAGACATACTGTGAAAATTTCCTTGCTCTGTTAAACATAATTTGGGAAATGTTAAGACCACGGTCACAACATTAAATGAGGGAAAAACACAAACGGATCGGTCTAGGGGTTTTATTAACTGAATAATCAAATATAAACAAAGTGTGGAGAGAAAACACAATAAACGAAGGCTGAACACAAAAGGAGCACAACTCCACGTCTGGACGGCCGCTCAAATCCCCATCGCAGAAGTGCTGCTGCGCGAGCTCTTAAATCGCTGACGGTCAATGGTCTGCAGGTGCGGAGGAATCAACTTAATCAAAACACAAACAGCAACAAAACACTAGAGGGTGACAAAGTAACGCAAGTAAATGAAAATTAAATACATGGACATGTAACACCTTCATCCCCCAAAAGTGTTACAATTACCACCAAAAACACACCATATTTAAAAAAAATAATAAATTCCCGAACACCATGTCATGCACCTTACCCACTTATTCCACCCGGGACAGTGCATCAGCCACCACATTGTCACAACCTCGGACATGCTTAATGTCAAGGTCGTAGGGCTGCAAAAAAAAAACACTCCAGCGCATAAGACGCTGATTAGAGTTACGCATCGTTTTCAAGAAAGTGAGAGGGTTGTGGTCACAGTATACAACAATCGGATGATAATTGTACAGGTAAACTTCAAAATGTTGGATGGCAAGAACCATTGCTAAAGCCTCCTTTTCAATAGTAGAATACCTCTGTTGAGTAGAAGTAAACTTCTTTGAAAAGTAACAAACTGGATGTTCCACTTCATCAGCACCTCTTTGCTGAAGGACAGCTCCCGCACAAACGTCGCTTGCATCCACCGCAAGTCTGAATGGCTTCAAATGATCTGGTGCAGCCAACACTGTAGCTGAAATCAACAAAGACTTGATATTCTCGAATGCACATTGGTATGCATTGGACCACTCAAACTGGATCTTTGGACTCAAAAGATCAGTTAGCGGAGAAACAACCATAGCAAAGTTCTTGCAAAATGAACGGTAGTAACCTTCCATACCGAGAAAACAACGCAATTGCTTACGGTCCTTCGGAGGGGAAAAAAAAAATCACAAAATCGCAGTCACCTTAGCAGCAACTGGGCGCACTTGACCATTACCAATTACTTTTCCCAGGTAATCAATAGTGGCTTTACCAAGTTCACATTTGGCCAAGTTAATGGTAAGCTTAGCTTCTGCCAATCGATTAAAAACTTGTCGAAGTTAACTCATGTGCTCTTGCCATGTGGAACTATATAACACTACATCGTCCAGGAACGATTCACAATTTGGAACACCAGCCAACACAGAGTTAACGAGCAGTTGGAAAGTACTTGGAGCGTTTTTCATCACGGATGCCATCACCCTATAATTAAGAAAAGCATCCGGGGTGACAAACGCGGATATTTCTCTTGCACGTTCAGTTAGCGCCACTTGCCAATATCCCTTTAATAGATCGAGTTTCGAAACTTATGTAGCAAAACCTACACAATCCACACAATCATCTATTCTTGGCAAAGGATAGCAGTCACTTTTAGTTACGGCATTTACACGTCGATAATCTGTACAAAATCTAAATGTGCCATCAGATTTTTCTACCAGCAGACATGGTGAACTCCACGGACTAGCACTGGACTCAGCAATGCGATTTTCCAACATATACTCAACCTCTTTTTGCAGAAACGACCTTTTAAATGGATTAACACGATATGGATGTTGTTTTATCGGCTGGGTAAAACCGACATCAATATCATGCTCAATAACAGAGGTTAAACCAGGAATATCACTGAACAACATTGGGAAACTTCTCACTAACCCAATGACTTCAGCTTTCTCAGCTTGAGACAAATGTAGTAGCTTGCTAGTCAAATTTGTAAGCATCTCAGAATTTTTCAACCTACCCTCAACTGTACATCTAGATGGTTCTACATCTTTTACATCGACTAGTTCAGATGCAAATACACCCACAGATAGTGAGCCTTGAACAGGTACGTGTCAACGTTTTCAACTTTTTCAGTATCTGACGTTCTGTCATAATAGGGTTTAATCATGTTTGTATGACAAACTCTTAGACTTATTTGACGATCGGGCGTATGGATAACGTAATCTCAATCTGACAGTTTCCTTTTGATCTCATAAGGACCACTATAACGAGCTTGCAATGACCAGAGATGTATAGTAACGAAGTAGAACTACTTCACTACTGTACTTAAGTACTAAAAGGCAGTATCTGTACTTTACTGGAGTATTGTTTTTTTCTCCTACTTCCACTTTTACTTAAGTACATATTTTCGATGAGTTTAATACTTTTACTCCGATAGATTTTTTATGAGCTGCATCGTTACTCGTTACTAGAGGTGTCAAAATGGTCGATATCGGTTCAGTAATAGATCATAACGGGTTATTACGTACTGACGTCATTTATCTCCTATGTGCGGTGTCGCAATACTATGGCGAAGGACGGAGGCGCGAGGGCGAGTGAAGGCGGCACAGCACACGAGCCGCTATTTCACTACTACAGAGAAATGTTGTGAGACTCAATCTCTGCCTCTCTCACTTTGGACATTTGACCCGCTGGCCTGTTTGTGAGGTAACTTTTCATCTCCTCTTGGCTGTTAAAGCGATACTTGTGGATCCACACCTGGGCGTGTATGAGGTGCAAGTTTTCTCCACTGTGTCTATTATAGATTACCTGTGATAACCGTTTTTTTTTTTACCTGTGCACGATTTTGCTTTGCCAATTCAGGCACTCTGTATAAACGTGTACGAAACTGTGAAAAATACTCAGGAACAGTGGTGCTTTTTGAATCAGAGAGCCACTTCTCTTTCAATACGGCCAAAGGACCGCGCAAATTGTATCCAAACACGAGCTCTGCAGGGCTAAACCCTAGTGATTCTTGAATCACCTCTCGTGAAGGAACCACGGAAGTCCTTCCTCCCAATCTCTCTCGAGCTCAAAACAGTACGTACGCAACATAGACTTTAAAGTCTGATGAAACCTCTCCAAAGCACCTTGACTTTCTGGATGATACACAGAGGAGACGTTATGTTTTATACCGAGTCGTTTTAGTACTTGAGAAAACGTTTGAGATGTAAAATTTGTTCCTTGATCACTCTGAAGAATTTTTGGCAAACCAAAAAGCATGAAAAACTTAACCAGTGCTTTGGTGATCGCTCTAGTGGTTATAGAACGCAAAGGAATTGCCTCTGGGAAACGTGTAGTCATGCACATAATCGTTAAAAGATACTTGCAGCCAGATTTTGAACGTGGAAGAGGTCCTACACAGTCGATTAAAATATGTTCAAAAGGCTCAGAAACCATCGGAATTGGATAAAGTGGTGCAGGTTGGATAGTTTGGTTGGGTTTTCCAACAACTTGACAAACATGATAAGTCTTACAAAATCCTGCAACATCCCGCTTTAAACCAGGCCAATAAAAATTTCGCAAAATCCGGTCGTACGTTTTTAAAATACCCAAGTGACCAGCTGAAATCAGGTCTCGATAGTCTACTGGAATTACGATTTGATTTACTACATTCCAGTCTTCAGAAGATTTTGGAGATAACCACTTTCTCATCAAAATGCCATTCCTAAGAAAATACATCTGAGGCGCACAGGTATTCTCGTGCTCTGGTCGAACTAATTCAAAAAGCGAGGCAAGAGTAGAATCTGATTTTTGAGCATCAATTAACTTCTCAGGACACAGAAACAAATCAGCACAGTCTATAGCATCCTTCTCAGCACTCACATGATTCAGATCTGCTTTTTCCTGTAAAGGAACAGAGAAGTCAGTTGTGTCAGGATTCACAATGAATGCGTCACATAAATCAACACTATTAGAAAACTCATCAGATTAGTCATAGAACGAGTAAGCGCGCACGCAGCAAAGACATCCGGATACTTAAGCGCACAGTCATCACTACCAGCGAGTGGTAAAGGAACAACTTCAGGTGACACATTAAAATCGTTCCATACACTATCTCCTGCCAAATCATTACCTAGAATGAATGTTACACCAGCAATGGGAAGAGAAGAACGAACACCAACGATCATGTCACCACTCACTAATTCAGACTGTAGATTAATTTTATGCAACGGAACATTAGGAACTCCCATCTCAAAACCGCGCACTAATACCGCACTACCAGTGGCAGTTTTCTCTGATAATGGCAAAACTCCTTCCAAAATTATGGAAAGACTTGCGCCAGTATCCCGCAAAATGCGTACAGGCACAGGCTTACTCAAGTTGGGAATGGACACAATTCCATAGTGCAAGAAAGGCACATAACCATCTTTAGTAGGATTAAAACCAGACTTGGACGTGCAGTTAAAATTCGAACTGGAGTCAACAGAAATTAACCCAACAGGTTTCGCTTTCTTTCTCAACACGGGGCAATTTGCAATTAAATGACCAGGGGTCTTGCAATAAAAACAAGCCCTTTCAGCAGTCGAAACAGTGGGCCTAATACTGAGTGATTTACGAGGTGGTGAAACAGGTGTTTCAGCAAAAACTTTCTCTCGTGGTTTCTCTTTAAACGTGATTTTGTGCGTTAAAACAAAGTCATCTGTCAAAGTAGCAGCTTTGTGAAGTGTATCAGCCTTCTGTTCGTTAAGATAAGTATAAAGAGCAGCTGGTACACAATTTTTAAACTCTTCCAAAAGAATAAGTTGTTTCACTTGTTCCTTACTCTCGGCTTTTTGAGACGTGCACCACCGATCAAACAACATCTCTTTCTCTCGCGCAAACTCAACATAAGACTGGTTTGGAAGTTTTATATAATGCCAAAAACGCTGTCAATATGCCTCCGGAACCAACTCGTATGCTCTCAATATAGCAGCTTTCACCAGCTTATAGTCAGCCGTTTCTTCAATAGACAACGAAGCATATGCTTCTTGTGCTTTACCGGTTAACACACACTGCAATAGCAGCGACCAAACATTTTCCGGCCACTTCAAAGAAGCAGCGACTCTCTCAAAGTGACAAAAATATTTCTCAACATCCTTTTCACAAAAAAGAGGAACCATATTGCGATTTCGACCAACGTCAAATTCATTAGAGACTACAATTTTCCCGCTCATCTCTAATTCCATACGCTTTAGTGCATATTGATGATCGATTTCACGCTTACGCAACTCTAGCATTTTCTAACTCAATTTCTTTTTCTTTTAATGCCAATTCTTTCAAACGAATGGTGTTTTCACTTACTGAAGGATCAGCCACTTCCTCCACAAGACTAACAGTCTCTGCAGGCATTTCTAAAATGCCCAATTCCACCAAATAACCTCTTAACACATTTCGTAGAGTTTCCTTCAAAGTCTTATATCTTGGAGCAATTTCAATTTCAAAAGATTCTGCAATTTGCAATAACTGCTCTTTTGTGCACGAGAAAAGCAGTTCTTCAGAAGGAGACTCCCGAAATGTGTCAACTATAGACGCCATCTCCGACGTATGCAGTTATGCTCACAAAAACAATTAAATAATGGTTTTAACGATAAATATTTTAAACCAAACATTAACAAATATTTAAGCCATCAAATAATTTAAACGGAAGAGCATCAACTTACCTTAAGCACAAATCATTAACAAAATTTTATTTTGCCGACTTACTCATATACACACACACACACACACAGCCACACACAGTCAGGCTGTAATAATACTGGGTCTAAGAAACACACGAAATTGAAAGTTTTTCAATTTAAATTCACAAAATTCGTAACCAAATGCAATCCCCTCAAAAACTAATATATTTACCCCATTTAGCACAACAGTTTTCCCTAATCTTCAGTGCCGTTAGGGGCTCGAGGAACGCTGAAATCATGAATACCGCATACTGACCCAATTGATAGATCTGCAGCAGGTGCTCTAAAGCGTACACCCACTCCAAATAACCACAAAAATAAGAAAGGCAAAACAACAAAGTGGCAGGTCCACAACCTACCCGGCGACTAAATTAAATAGGGTAAATACTCACATATGGGATGCAAGGTCACTCACATGAAAGCATATCCAAATGAATCACGAAATGAACAGGGTGGCCACACATCTTTCCTCCCACACTAAACAGCTGAAGCATAATCGAAAGCTTTTTGGATGAGCCCCCAATTAATGTTATGACAACGGTCACAACATTAAATGAGGGAAAAACACAAATGGATCGCTCTAGGGGTTTTATTAACTGAATAATCAAATATAAACAAAGTGTGGAGAGAAAACACAATAAACGAAGGCTGAACACAAAAGGAGCACAGCTCTACGTTTGGACAGCCGCTGGAATCCCCGTCGCTGAATTTAATCTTAAATTCAACTTAATCAAAACACAAACAGCAACAAAACACTAGAGGGCGACAAAGTAATGCAAGTAAATGAAAATTAAATACATGTACATGTAACAGGAAATATTTCAAAAATGTCTCTGTATATATATATATATATATATATATATATATATATATATATATATATATATATATGTGTGTGTGTGTGTGTGTGTGTGTGTGTGTGTGTGTGTGTGTGTGTGTGTGTATTTGTAGAAAAGGTTCCAGTACTAACGTTCCTTAAAGTTAAACAGAGTTTCAGATTTTTGAACAGCTTTACTTTAAAATGACTACTTTACCAAGATTATTTTAAAAAAAAGTAAATTTATATTCAGCAAGGATGCATTAAACGGATCAAAAGTAAGAGTGTACATTTCTGCTTCAAATACTGTTAAAAAAATAAAACAAACTGAAAAATCCGCATTTAAAACTTATGCGCATAACTGAGTAGTATAAACTTCTTATTTGATAAAAAAAGATATGCATAAACTACGATGGAAACACTTTTACCCCACAAATTTCAGTATGCGCATTAATGGGGGTAATTGGATTTTGTGATAAGAGATCATGTGATTATGAAAATGTGTGTAAATGGTAGGGATGTGCACATCGATGCTGTAGTATTGATATATCGATACTCAGAAGTTTTTTATTTGGTATCGATATTTTTTTTAAGTATAGATATTTTACCTATATTTTAATAATTTCAGCATAACTAAATGTTTTAGCACTGTGTACAGGATTGTCAGTGACGCTTTGTATACAAGACGTTACACCCATCAATCTGCGGCAGACCGATCATGTAAGCAATCATGTGCCTTTCAGATAAATTACGTACTCAACACACGCAAGTCGCACACTTCTGCATTACGGAATGACACAATGGCAGAGAGGTAACGCAGTGTGTTGTGGTGCTCATCAGCTAAAAAAGCATTGCACGTGCAATATCTGTGATAAGAAAGTCGTACACAGCAACAATACAAGCAGCCTTTATAAACACTTACAGACAACACACCCTGAAACTTAAATAAAAAAGCGGAACAAAAACAAGCTGCCCAGTGTTCCTCTGCTCAGTCTCCCTCTGTCCAACAAAAGACATTATAGGAGTTTCAAAGGAGGCAAACATCTCTCTCTCTCTCTCTCTCTCTCTCTCTCTCTCTCTCAATTCAATTCAATAATTGCTTTATTGGCATGACAAATGTTACAAATGTTTTCCGAAGCATCTATAAAGTTTGCATTAAAAAGTACACATACAAACTACACAACAAACAGTAGTATAGTACTATAATATATAGTATAATAATAATTAAATACAAGAAATAAGTTGATAAAATAATAAATCAAATTTATCCTTCTCTCTCCACTTCAGGGCGTAGGTGCGCCTCGTGGAGGGGGCTCTAGGCTGAGTGATGGTATTAACTACCGTAGTCGGTAGGTTACCTAAGTCTTCCTCGCGTCAAAGGACCACACATGGAGGTTCCAAAGATCGGGACGAGGGTGATTAATGGTGCCCTGTCCCCGAGAGAGTAGGTCCTCTTTCAAAGGGATCTATCAGGGGAGGGTCGTCGCGAGGAGGGAGAGTTCTGACATCCAGCTCAGTTTGGGCCAGAGGGGCGCAACTAGCTATACCTGCTCCTCGTCCTCTCTGACCTTGCACAGTAACTGCGCGAGCAGGCTCGCTAGGGGAAACGCATATTTGCGCATGCCCTGAGGCCAGCTGTGGGCCAGTGCATCTGTGCCGGGAGAGCCCTCGGTCAGGGAAAAAAAACAACTGGCAATGAGCGTTCTCAGGGGAAGCAAACAGATCGATCTGGGCTTCCCTGAATCGCGCCCCTATCAGCTGAGCAGACTTGGGGTGGAGTCGTAAGAACGTAAGGCTGCCGTGAGAGCGCGTTGGTGCACAACGATTTCAGCTGTGTATGACTCCAGAGGAGCAGATGGCGGGCGAGCTGAGACATGCAGCGAGAGCGAATACCCCTCATGCGGTTGATATACGCCGCCGCCGTGCTGTCCGTCCTGACCAGCACGTGCTGCTGTTCCAGCACTGGAAAAAAGCGGTGGAGAGCAAGGAACACTGCCAACAGCTCTAGGCGACTGATATGCCAATGCAACTCGGTACCTTTCCACAGGCCCGCAGCTGCATGCCTGCAACACACAGTCCCCCACAGTGCTGGAAGCATCTGTTGAAACAACAACATGACTGGACGCCTGTCCAAGAGGCACTCCAGCCTGTAGGAATGACGGGTCATTCCAAGGGCTGAGGGCGCGGCGACACAGCGCAGTAACAGTGACTTTGTGTGTGCCCGCGTGCCATGGGATTCAAAATGTGCAGATCTAGGATTGGCCGTGACACACCAATCTTTTTGGGCACGATGAATACGGGCTGTAAAGCCCGCTCTCCATCTCAGCTGGAGAGACTGGCTCGATTGCATCCTTCGCCAGGAGGACAGCAATCTTCTCTTGCAAGACAGGGGCGGACTTGAAATACACACCCGTGAACTTGGGGGACCGTTTGCGAATTGAATCGCATAGCCGATTGTGCTAGGGCTGGCCTGCGCTAACCAGGCAGGCAGAGCTCTCGCTAATGGACTCATCGCTACAATCACGGACGTACCAGCAGTGGGGCAGCGCGGAGTGGGTGTGCTGATCCAGGAAGCGCTGGGTTCCCGCGGAGGAGCTGGAGGCGAGAGATTCACTCGCACCGAAGCTCTGGAGAGGGGGCTCGAGGAGTGGGAAAAGTTGACCGTCCTCCCAGTGCCTGTGAGCTACTGGCGAAATGCACGAAAACTGCAAGCTGGAAGGCATAACATCCCAGACTGGCAGAGTTCGGGCTGTCACATCCGGGAAGTTCCCTCTTCTCCAGATGGCCCGTCTCAGGAGCGCTTCGCGGTCCGTTTTACTGGACTTAGCGGTGCCCTGGGGTGGGGGGTGCTGGTTGCCTGCGAGCCAGAGGCACAGGCGAGGGCGGGGCAGCTCTCGTAGATGGGCGCTCTCGGCGACAAGCAGTGGATGTGGATGGTTCGGCGGGGGTGGGGGGTACGGTCCTACATCCCCGCCGATAGGTGACTCAGCCCATAGTATCCGACTGCACTGCCGTGAATTCCTGGGTGAATGTGGCACACACTGAAATGTGGCACACAGTGGCACTCTGAATCTGGGGAATGGACTCGTACACCCTGGCTGCTCCACCATCAAGGGTGGTGAGGCGGTGGTGCACACAGATCGAGCAGAGAAAGGTGCCCTCCAAGACTGCGTGAGCCCACTGTGCACTTCCGGGAAGAAAACGGCTGTCAGTCTGGCTGCGGGGCTGGGGGATAAACCATCTCCAGGCCTGCGGCCAAAGCAGCCCGGGAAAGCACGGTTATCATGTCTGTTTCTAGATCCGCCGCCGCGCTCACTCCCGAGAGGAGGGAGCGGAGGGAGGGTGTCCTTCATCAGGCAATGACAGCCTGTCCTCCGATGCAGCGGTGGACATCTGAGCCTCGATGTCATCAAGTGAGAGGGCGGAGCCATCCGAGGACGGAGCCCTTCTCTCACTTGAAGTTTGGATGGAGCGTGTGGAGGAGCGAGAAGTCCGCAAGCCAGAGGGCGGCAGATTTACTCCCACTGTAACCCTCAGATCTGCCAAGCGGGGGACAACTGGGGTGGGTGGCTCTTTTGCAAGAGCTTTGCAAGAGCTCTGCAAAAATCTTTACTGCGCAACAGACATGCCACCACAGTGACGGCGTGCACTGCCCGCTAGCACCGCATTAACATGCTGGACCCCCAGACATGAAACGCAGTGCTCGTGCCCATCATCCAGGGAAAGGAAACCACCGCATCCAGAAACGTACAGTCGGAGCAACATCTTGAAAAAGATGTGCTGCACGACCGTGTTGCTCTTTTAGGAAACAATATAAACCGCTCTAGAGGACTGGATCCAAAGAACGCTCTCGTTCATTCTCTCTCTCTGTAGAACAGCTGGAGGAACCCTCATAAACTCTCTCACAAGCTTCGTGAAAGACTCTAAAGCGAAAATGATGCCTCAGCCTGGCTCTTACTGTGCTTATATTGCCTTGATTACAACGAGCATCAGCTGGTTGAGAAACGCTGCTTAATTTGCTCATCTTTTATGCGATAATCCAGTTTTGCGCATAAAGTTCATTCCCATTTTTGGATGGAAACATAGCTAGTGTCAAAACTTTCCTAAAATAGCTGCAAAAAAGACATAACAGATGGATATTGCTATAGACATGCTATGGAAATGCATGTGAATTCATTCTCGGATTACCTGTGTTTCCTGCATCATCAGGGTACCCCCAGGATCCTCCAAATGAAATTCAAGGCTTAAAATTTTTTAATACCATTTCAAATGAAATTCAATGCCAACTTTGTACCTATTCAAAAAATGTAAAAAAATGTAAAATCTGTATAAAGTTTGAACCCTAGAAAATATTTATATACATGTGGGCTACTTGAATTAAATCTCTACTGAAAAAAACTGCTTAAACCAGCCAAGGCTGTAATAATACTGGGTCTAAGAAACACACGAAATTGAAAGTTTTTCAATTTAAATTCACAAAATTCGTAACCAAATGCAATCCCCTCAAAAACTAATATATTTACCCCATTTAGCACAACAGTTTTCCCTAATCTTCAGTGCCGTTAGGGGCTCGAGGAACGCTGAAATCATGAATACCGCATACTGACCCAATTGATAGATCTGCAGCAGGTGCTCTAAAGCGTACACCCACTCCAAATAACCACAAAAATAAGAAAGGCAAAACAACAAAGTGGCAGGTCCACAACCTACCCGGCGACTAAATTAAATAGGGTAAATACTCACATATGGGATGCAAGGTCACTCACATTAAAGCATATCCAAACGAATCACGAAATGAACAGGGTGGCCACACATCTTTCCTCCCACACTAAACAGCTGAAGCATAATCGAAAGCTTTTTGGATGAGCCCCCAATTAATGTTACGACAACGGTCACAACATTAAATGAGGGAAAAACACAAATGGATTGCTCTAAGGGTTTTATTAACTGAATAATCAAATATAAACAAAGTGTGGAGAGAAAACACAATAAACGAAGGCTGAACACAAAAGGAGCACAGCTCTACATTTGGACAGCCGCTCAAATCCCCGTCGCTGAAGTGCTGCTGCGCGAGCTCTTAAATCGCCGGCGGTCAATGGTCTGCAGGTGCGGAGGAATCAACTTAATCAAAACACAAACAGCAACAAAACACTAGAGGGCGACAAAGTAATGCAAGTAAATGAAAATTAAATACATGTACATGTAACAGGAAATATTTCAAAAATGTCTCTGTATATATATATATATATATATATATATATATATATATATATATATATATATATATATATATATATATATATATGTGTGTGTGTGTGTGTGTGTGTGTGTGTGTGTGTGTGTGTGTGTGTGTGTGTATTTGTAGAAAAGGTTCCAGTACTAACGTTCCTTAAAGTTAAACAGATTTTCAGATTTTTGAACAGCTTTACTTTAAAATGACTACTTTACCAAGATTATTTAATAAAAAGTAAATTTATATTCAGCAAGGATGCATTAAACTGATCAAAAGTAAGAGTGTACATTTCTGCTTCAAATACTGTTAAAAAATAAAACAAACTGAAAAATCCGCATTTAAAACTTATGCGCATAACTGAGTAGTATAAACTTCTTATTTGATAAAAAAAGATATGCATAAACTACGATGGAAACACTTTTACCCCACAAATTTCAGTATGCGCATTAATAAAGGTAATGGGATTTTGTGATAAGAGATCATGTGATTAAAATCTGTATAAAGTTTGAACCCTAGAAAATATTTATATACATGTGGGCTACTTGAATTAAATCTCTACTGAAAAAAACTGCTTAAACCAGCCAAGGCTGGTTGGTTGGTTTTAGAGGGGTTTGGGCCATTTCCAGGCTGGTTTCCAGTCATTTCCAGCCTGGTCTTAGCTGGTCAGGTTGGAAAATGACAAGCTAGTCAACCAGCTTGTTATGTCCCTTTATGTATTAATACTGCTCTTTTTATTTTTGGGAAGTGTTCTGTGTCTCTCTGCAGGAAGCAGCTGTTTGTTCCTTTGTTTGGGTCCTCCCCTGCTCCAATTGATGCCACACCCTGATTAGTCAGCTGACTCTCCTGGCTGCCTATAAATACTTCCTCTGTCACTTCCTGTTTAGCTGTTTGAGCTCACTCGTGGTTGGTAATGGTGTGTCTATGCTTACAGAAAGAAGTTGTGTCTTTTGTTAGTTAGATTAGTTGAATTGGAGTTTGTGCAAGTATTTAGTGCATTACCCTTGCTTTGTTGCTATTGAAAATCTGACCTCTGCCTGTTAAGTGACTACTCTGATGTTTTGCCCCTTTGGATTTGTTTGCTGATTGTAAATATTTGTACATAGTAAGTAGGGAGCTTGACGCCATTTTCTTTTGTACTTTTCTTAATTGATTGTTTTTGTGGACAAGGGAGTAAGGTAATAAAGTGTGTTTTATTTTCTTTCTTTTTGCTGAAAATAGGGAATTTAGAGGGGATTTAAATTTAGATTGTTTTGTTTGTTGTTTTGGCCTGGTCAGCTCCTGAAGTTGGAAAAGAGACAAATTTTGTTTGAGAAAATAATTGTGAAAATAAAATCTTTATATATTTTCTCAAGCAGCATTTTGTGTGTAGTCTTCCCTTTCATGTTGCGTCCTTACCCCTAGACGGGGCGTAACATGAAATTGGGGGCTCGTCCTTTTTTTTACTCCTCTATTAAGACTCCCAAAATTTTTCACAGATAAATCAGAAACGTTCAAGCATTCTTCAATTACTTGTTTGCCTGGGGCTTTTACTTTGTGTAGGAGGGAAAGTAAGTGTTTGTGCAATGACATCAAAATTTGAATTAGATCGATTTACGATTGCACCCACACATGAACAGTTTGATAAGTGTCGTAAAGATGATCTGTTGTTGATCGCAGATTTCTTTAGCATTAGTATTCCTCGTAATGCACTGAAAAGTGAGATTAAGGAGGTGTTGCGCACTGAGCTCTTGAAGCAAGAGATATTACCGGAAGCGGGTGTGTTTACGGGTGTTGCACCTAGTTTGGAGCTACCGGAAGGTTTGGGAGCTGTGGAGATGGAACCCAAATCTGATGGTGCTGTACGCATAGATCCCATTCCCCCGTCTTCCGCGGAGGAAAAATTGTTGGCAGTTCGGTTAAAGGAGTTAGAGCTGGAACTCAGTCGACAGCCATATCAAAGTCAACTGCTACAGGTACGAGCTCTTGAGCTTGAAACCAAGCGTGATGTTCGACTGAAAGAGCTCGAACTCGAGCTAAAATCTGCCCAAGTTCAGCGTTCCCCTTTGGAGGCTAATGGGAATGCTACTCCAGAGCCAGTGGCTGCATCATCTCCTCTTCCTTCCACCAGGCAAACCACATCGGTAAGTCCGCCTGATTTTGATATTAGTAAGCAAATTTCGTTAGTTCCATTGTTCAGAGAGAGTGAAGTTGATACCTACTTCACTGTTTTTGAACGCATCGCGACCACATTACAGTGGCCTAAGAATATTTGGCCTTTGCTTCTACAGTGCAAATTAGTAGGAAAAGCACAGGAAGTGTGCTCTGCTTTGACATTAGAACAAAGTTTGGATTATGACGTAGTTAAAGTGGCCGTATTACGTGCGTATGAGTTGGTACCAGAAGCTTACCGTCAGAAATTCAGAAGACATGTTAAAATCCCCAGCCAAACATTTGTTGAATTCGCTCGTGAGAAAACTAATCTGTTTGATAAATGGTGTGCTGCAAGTAAAATCACAACTTTTGAACAGTTAAAGGAGTTAATCTTGATTGAGGAGTTTAAAAATTGCATTTCTGAAAAGATTGTAATTTATTTGAATGAGCAGAAAGTTTCTTCTCTTGCTGATGCTGCTGTTATTGCAGATGAGTTTGTACTCACACACAAAGTTGTTTTTTTCGTCCCCCCCGCTCTTTTCCACGCACTGCAGTAGAACGGACTCCTAATGCTAAACGTTCGTCAGTTGCAGCAAAAGATGACCAACCACTAGATAGTCCTTTAGCAGTTCGGGAATGTTATTATTGCCATGACAAAGGGCATTTGATTGCTGGCTGTCCAGTATTACAGCGTAAGAATCAGCGGAAACTTCAGAACACCTCTAAAGGTGTTGCTTTTGTTCAGGTTCCCTCTTCTGAGGCCATTAATTTTATAGACCCAACCTTTGAACCATTTGTCTGTGATGGGGCAGTTGCTTTGTATGATTCTGAGTCAGATTTTAAACCTGTGCGTATTTTGCGTGATACAGGAGCTGCGCAGACATTTATTTTAGCGGATGTTTTACCCTTCTCTCCCCAGTCTAGTTGTGGCTCTGATGTGTTGGTGCAAGGAATTGAGTTAGGAATTGTGAGAGTTCCTTTACACACCATTTACTTGCGTTCCAATATTGTAACTGGTGTTGTAAAAGTTGCTGTACGTTCCCAGTTGCCAGTAAATGGGATTTCTCTTATTCTGGGAAATGATTTAGCTGGAAGTAAAGTTAATTCTTTACCTGAAGTTATGGATGTGCCGTGTGTGTCTGGTGGGGATGAATTAGCACAGGAATTTCCGAATGTATTCCAGTCCTGTGTTGTCACTCGAGCACAAGCTCGGAAGTTTGCAGATGAGATTGATCTTTCTGATTCATTTTTAGCCACAAAAGTGACAGATGAGACCGAAATTAAAAATGATTGTTTCTCTAGTGTGATTGTTCAGCCTAGCCTTGATTTTCCATTTAGTAGGGAGCAATTAATCAGCGCTCAACAAGCTGATGAAACACTGTCAACATGTAAATCCTCTCTGATTGACAAGTCTGATTTGCCTAAACATGCCATTGCATATTTTTTAAGTGATGGTGTGCTTATGCGAAAGTGGAGCCCTGAAAAATTAAGACAGGATTGGAATTCTGTATTTCAGGTTGTTGTTCCACAAGCCTATCGTAAATATGTTCTAAGTCTAGCCCATGACCATGAACTTTCCGGACACTTAGGGGTCAAGAAAACCTATAAAAACCTCTTGAAACATTTCTTTTGGCCAGGAATGAAATCCTCTGTGTCCCAATATTGTCGCTCATGCCATTCGTGCCAAATTGCTGGGAAACCAAATCAAGTTGTGTCACCAGCACCACTAAAACCAGTTCCTGTGTTAGATGAGCCATTTGAAAAGCTTGTGATATATTGTGTGGGCCCGTTACCTAGGACTAAGTCAGGACATTCGTATTTGTTAACTATGATGTGTTCTGCAACCAGATTTCCAGAAGCTGTTCCATTACGCTCTCTTAAGACTCCCAATGTTGTGAAGGCCCTTATAAAATTCTGCACTACCTTTGGTTTGCCAAAAGTCGTTCAATCTGACCAGGGAACAAATTTCACTTCACGTATGTTCCGTAAGGCAATGAAGGAACTGAATATTACTCACACTGTGTCCAGTGCTTACCATCCTCAGTCTCAGGGTGTTATTGAACGGTTTCACCAAACCTTAAAGACTATGATTCGTACATATTGTGTAGAGCACTCCTGCAGAATTAGTTTTCGGACATTGCATTCGCGGTCCCCTAAAATTGCTCCAAGAGCACCTTCTTGCTGAGGGTCCCTCGTCTAAGTCTCCTAGCCAGGTGCTAGACTATGTCAGTTTGTTCCGTGAAAGGTTGCATACTACCTGGAAAATAGCTCATCAGTCCTTACTTTCATCTCAGTCAAAAATGAAAGAGATTTATGACCAAAAATCTGTAAAGCGGTCATTTGAGATTGGTGATAAAGTGCTTGTGTTACTGCCTTTACCAGGTTCCTCACTGCAGGCAAAGTTTGCAGGCCCATATGTGATAGAGGAGAAAATCAGTGATTCAGACTATGTTGTACAAACTCCTGACAGACATCGGAAGACCCGTGTTTGTCACATAAACATGTTGAAGTCATACGTGTCCCGCTCAGATTCTGAAAAATCATCTGTCTCAACAACTCCCCTTTCTGTAAACCTTCCTGTAAAAGTTGTGTCGCCTACTGATTCTCCATGTGTGGATGGCCTTATTTTGGGCAGTGCTGCCATATCTAGTGCCCATTTACAAAATTCAGAAACCCTTGCAACGTTAAGTTCAAAACTCTCTCATTTATCTATGTCTTCTCAGACTGCATTGTCTCAGCTAATCAATCAATTTTCTTCAATATTTTCAGATTCACCGACTGTAACTTCTGTGCTGAAACATGACATTGACGTTGCTGATCACCATCCAATTAAGCAAAACTATTATCGAGTTAACCCTGTCAAACGTGAGTTAATGAAACAGGAAACTGATTATCTTGTGAAACATGGCTTAGCTTGTCCTAGCTCAAGATCCTGGTGCTCCCCTTGTTTGCTGGTTCCCAAAGCTGATGGCTCTGCACGTTTCTGTACTGACTACAGAAAGGTTAACCAGGTCACTAAGGCAGATTCTTATCCACTTCCACGTATAGAAGACTGCATTGACAGAATTGGAAAATCTAAGTTTGTCACCAAATTAGATTTACTAAAGGGTTATTGGCAGGTTCCACTTACAGAACGTGCTTCAGAAATTTCAGCATTTGTTACTCCAGATGCCTTTTTACAATATAAGGTTCTGGCCTTTGGTCTTCGAAATGCACCTGCCACATTTCAGCGATTGATGAGTAAAGTACTGTCCAATGTGAGTAACTGTGAAGCCTATCTTGATGATGTTGTGTGCTATTCAGACAATTGGGATAGTCATTTGAAGAAATTAGAAGATGTCTTTACCAGATTCAGAGAGGCCAATTTAACTCTGAACCTTGCCAAATGTGAATTTCGCCATGCTACTATTCAGTATTTAGGAAAGAAAGTCGGCCACGGTACTGTTAAACCAATAGAAGCCAAAGTTAATGCCATTGTTAATTTTCCCGTACCTCAGACAACAAGAGAACTTCGACGCTTCCTGGGCATGGCAGGCTACTACAGAAGTTTTTGTAGAAATTTCTCTGATGTCGCAAAACGTCTCACTGACAACCTCAAGAAAGCTGCCTCATTCAGTTGGTCTCCGTAATGCCAATTAGCTTTTGATTCTCTAAAGAATCTATTGTGTAGCTCACCCGTTTTGGCTGCCCCTGATTTTTCAAAAGCTTTTAAACTTGAAGTTGATGCAAGTGGTACTGGAGCAGGTGCTGTACTACTACAAGAAGATGAACATGGAATTGATCACCCTTTGTGTTTCTTCTCTAAGAAGTTCAACCGCCATCAGTGTAACTACAGTACCATTGAGAAAGAAGCCCTCGCCCTCCTGCTCGCCTTGCAACAATTTGAAGTTTATGTTGGTTCAAGTTCACAGCCTGTTGTAATTTTTACTGACCACAATCCTCTTGTGTTTCTACAGAAATTCTGTAACAAAAATCAAAGGCTTATGCGTTGGGCTTTAATTTGTCAAGACTTTAATCTAGACATCCAGTACAAAAAAAGGCAAAGACAACATCATTGCTGATACTCTGTCAAGATCTTGTTTGTAAACATGAACATGTTTATTTTTGTCTGTGGGGGTGTTATGTCCCTTTATGTATTAATACTGCTCTTTTTATTTTTGGGAAGTGTTCTGTGTCTCTCTGCAGGAAGCAGCTGTTTGTTCCTTTGTTTGGGTCCTCCCCTGCTCCAATTGATGCCACACCCTGATTAGTCAGCTGACTCTCCTGGCTGCCTATAAACACTTCCTCTGTCACTTCCTGTTTAGCTGTTTGAGCTCACTCGTGGTTGGTAGTGGTGTGTCTATGCTTACAGAAAGAAGTTGTGTCTTTTGTTAGTTAGATTAGTTGAATTGGAGTTTGTGCAAGTATTTAGTGCATTACCCTTGCTTTGTTGCTATTGAAAATCTGACCTCTGCCTGTTAAGTGACTACTCTGATATTTGCCCCTTTGGATTTGTTTGCTGATTGTAAATATTTGTACATAGTAAGTAGGGAGCTTGACGCCATTTTCTTTTGTACTTTTCTTAATTGATTGTTTTTGTGGACAAGGGAGTAAGGTAAGAAAGTGTATTTTATTTTCTTTCTTTTTGCTGAAAATAGGGAATTTAGAGGGGATTTAAATTTAGATTGTTTTGTTTGTTGTTTTGGCCTGGTCAGCTCCTGAAGTTGGAAAAGAGACTAATTTTGTTTGAGAAAATAATTGTGAAAATAAAATCTTTATATATTTTCTTAAGCAGCATTGTGTGTGTAGTCTTCCCTTTCATGTTGCGTCCTTACCCCTAGACGGGGTTTAAACTGCCTAGGCTGGTTTAAACTGGATTTTTCAGCAGGGATAAAACATTTTATTTAAATTTTCAGTTATATTTAATACATTCGCATTAATGTGGTCGTCCACCCAGTAGTGAATATGAAGGTCCAACTGAAGGTCAAACATGACCATAAACCCGTTGGCTTTATTGACCTGGTCAGTCAGTTCTTTAGTTATAAAAAGAGCCAATCCGATTTTAGTAATAGATGCAGTTTTGTTGCTTCCGCACAAGAATGTAACTGCAACCTCAGAGTCAGGAAACATGGTTTTGAAAACCTCTTTAATGTTCTCATTCGATGTGTAAGTGTGGTGCTCAGAGATTGTTTTAAGGACTCACATCACATCTGCCTGCAGAGTTGGTGTTGAGCCACAGTAAGATAGGATGTTCCTTGGCTGTGGTGACAGTGTTGGGCAAGCCACTTGAAAAATGTAGTGAGCTAAGCTACTAGCTACTCTACTTAAAATGTAGCTTAACTACACTAAAAGCTACCCTCTTGGAAATGTAGCAAACTAAGCTAAAAGCTACTTCTAAAAGTAGCTTAGCTACATCTAAGATATTTTAGCAATTTTCATTTTTATATCGAAGCAACTTAAATCCAAGTCAATCATATCTTAGTGAACAATAAAACTGTCAATGAAACATATGAGGCAGAATTGCTCAGTATTTACAGTTATTTACTGTAAATAATATGCTGTATTAAACAGAAACACATTATTTTATATAACAGCAAAAATAAAAAAATCCAATAAAACCAGGTGTTACACAATTAAAATACTATAGTAATTTATAGTAAAGGAAAATATTTTTATACATTTATAACTCTTAATTAATGAACTACACTACAAAATGTAGTATCATTAATAACTATCATGAACTAATAGTAATTGCCATAGTGTACTTTGGCCCTTACTACAGTAAACTCTCTCTCTCTCTCTCTCTCTCTCTCTCTCTCTCTCTCTCTCTCTCTCTCTCTCTCTCTCTCTCTCTATATATATATATATATATATATATATATATATATATATATATATATATATATATATATATATATATATATATATATATATCAGTCATCTTTCAATCAAGTAAGTTTCTTGTGTCAGCCCAGTGATTGTTTGGCGACGTCACCAACCAGAGCAAGAGGTGCCAATAACGCATCAAAAAGTGTGTTTTCGACCACCGTACAACAGGATGAAGAAATCGTCATTCTCGCCATAATATCCCAGATAGCAAAATGACTCCAGAACGGATCCGCGACGGATACGCAAAACGAGTCTGAACGGAACGGATAAAAATTCCAGATCCGATCCGGACCCATTTCAGACCTTACCCGTATCCGCTAATAAAGCTGTTCATCCCGCCCGGATCCGATCCAGACCCGCTGATACACTAGCTCATCTGGCTCGGATCCGATCCAGACCCACTGATAGACTAGCTCATCCGGCCCGGATCCGATCTGGACCCGGACCCATTGATGAAGTAGCTTATCCGGATCCGATCCAGACCCGTTCATTAGTAGATAATTCGGTGCTGATACCTTGAGTTTCCTAATTCAAAACTAATCTGGGCAAAACTACCTAAAGAAATATCTAAAATCTATAGAACATTAGACAATAAAAGCTTGCATATTTAAAATATCTGTCTTAATCACTCAAAACGTCTAAATCTAAATAAATCCTTTTAGCCAATCACAAAAAACTATAAAAATAGTTAGTTAAATAGGGTAAATATGTCAGTAATGACCTATTATCAAAGTTGTATTATGTATACACTGACCAGAACAAATAAAACACAATGGAAAAAATTGTACAGTTAACTGTTTTACTTCATAAAAGCATTTTACTACATGAAAAAGAGTAAAAGGAGATTAAAAATAGAATTAATTATAGACTCGTTGCTGAACAGAATGCTACTATTTTAAATGACCACTTCAAAGAGTTCACTGTTGAGTCAAGGTACTGACAGTGGGGCAACTCCTTGGGCTTCCCCTGTCTGCTGCCAGGTTGAACCATTGTATCACAAGTTAAACAATGACATCATTAGTGGCGGCGACGCAGTAGGTAGTGCTGTCGTTTCACAGCAAGAAGGTCGCTGGTTCGAGCCCCGGCTGGGTCAGTTGGCATTTCTGTGTGGAGTTTGCATGTTTTCCATGTGTTTGTGTGGGTTTCCTCCGGGTGCTCTGGTTTCCCCCACAGTCCAAACACATGCATTACAGGTAAATTGGGTAGGCTAAATTGTCCGTAGTTTGTGAGTGTGTATGGATGTTTCCCAGAGATGGGTTGTAGCTGGAAGGGCATCCGCTGTGTTAAACATATGCTGGATAAGTTGGTGGTTCATTCCGCTGTGGCGACCCCGGATTAATAAAGAGTCTAAGCCGAAAAGAAAATGAATGAATAGATGAATCATCAGTGGCAGCATGGGAGACTTTCTCACAGTACCTGTAACCAACAAGCAGATATTCTTTAAAGGGGTGGTCCACTATGATATGATATTGTAAACTTTAGTTGATGTGTAATGTAGCTGTGTGAACAAAAACAACATCTCTGAATGCAAGATACTGAAAGTTCAATGCAAAGAGAGGCATTGGCTTTTTTAGCTTAGCAAAGCATACAGTGAATGAAATTTAGGGACTACAAAAAAATACATCCGGGCTAGTGAGATCATATGGGCGTCTGGTTGCATACATTTGTCACACGGACACACCCTGCGCAGCAAAGGGGAATGGCCAGAGGCAAAAAAACATTGCATTTAATTCTGAAAAAATGTCAACCAGATTAACATATCATACTGCTTTCTCAATAGCCTACTCATTTATTTTATTACTTAGGCTATAATGTCCTTGACCACCAGCAAATCAGAATATTCAGCTGGACAGCATTTTAGTTTGGTGTTCAGAGTCGCTGCCTCAGTCAATCAAATAAAGCCTACAGCTCAGACTACAGGGGTTTTAGCCCGATTTTCCCTTTCACCGGAAGTTTATTAGTATGGAAAGAAACACTAGCTCTGCATATACCCTATTAACACAGTATGTGTTTTTTCACTCCTAAGACTGACATTCAAAAAAAAAAAACTTTTACCAGTAAAACACTGTAAAAAAAATGCTAAAATGTCCCTCTCTGTTCTAGTGCCTGGACCATCTAATATGTCCGGTACTCTAAGAATTAGCTCATAAATTCGAATTAATTCAAATTAATTCTCTGGGATTCGAATCAGAAGATTCAAATGACTGACTCACAGTCAGAAACAGGTTAACATGTACACTTACGTCATCTATTGGTCCACCCTAATAGAAGTAAGCAGCGTGATTTTAGCTTTAGTTATTCTGTTATATTATTACGTATCCAACAATAATAATATCAAACAGGATTTCAGTATTTATACAAGCAAGGTAGCAAGCGGTTATACGAGCAGAACAGGGTCAGACTGAGTTCATGCGAGTCGCGAACGTACACAGAAGCAGCTGGAGCTCAAGTGAACGGGTCTCATTGCCTTAGTGATGTAACAGCGGACAGACGCAGGCTTTACACGGGTCGTTCTTCCAAGAGCGATGTCCGGCAGGCGTGTTGTAAAGACAGGAAGCATGCAACGCAAAGTTTGTGCGTAGAAACCCCTCGTGAAGCCAAATGAAAGACGTTAAACCTTTACCTCGTAAAAGTTTTATAGTGGCCAGAGTTTAGACCAGCCCACTGTGTGACTGTCCAATGGCACAGCTACTTCGCGAGTCTACCCTCCCTCTTTTCCCTTGTTGTCTCCGACAGGGAGGGGGAGACCCGTGACATAAAACTTCACTGTGCTGTTATCAAAACTTATTAAAGCTCTGTAATTAACTACTATTTGCAGATACAGTTTTATCATTTAAACCAATGTTTTCTTAAGCCTTATAGCTTTAGTTTGACATCAAACATCACGGCCTTTATCAAATACAGTTAATTACAAGTTTCATTTACATGCACCCCATAGTGAACATACTTGCTTACATACGTAGTAAAACATACACAACCATTAGCAACAAAACATTAGAGCAAACACACTTTTAAACCTGAAATGTCAGAAAATCGTGCTGGCTTTTTGTACCGAAACAATATGAGTGTTATGTCCTTCTTTACAGCAGGAGGGAAGGGGGAGGATCACGCGCCTGAAGAGACACACATGTGTCTTTCTTCTTTTGGGTGCAAGTTAATTAGCATAGTCATGTGACGGTCAAATGGCCGGATCTTCCCGATGGGCCATGTACTTATTAACCTATGGTTACAACCCGTCCTTTGTTTTATAAAGTTAGAAGGAGAGTGTGTATTGGAATTAAGCTCTGGGCGATACTTAATTAAGAAGGAGATGGAGGGGCTCAATGAGGCTTTCATGACTGATGGTTTTAACTCCGCTCAGAATATGGCTGAGTTCCTACACTGTTGTCATCTGAAAGTCTGTCAAATTTGTGCAGCCATCGCTAATTTGTTCAAGTCGTTTAACTACATCTATATTACGTCCTCCTACTTAAGGCAGAGCTAGAGACAAGAGCAGTTTTCCTATTCATTTCATCTAAAAGAAATTTTACAGGAACACAAAACAGATTACAACCAGTAAGTTATGGAAAAGAACCAAAACTTGTCTCTTTAGATTTAAAACTATTAATACTTACTTAACTCTAGCAGTTGAAATAGTAAGATGACTCCAAACACAATTATGAAATGGTCCAACAGACTGGCAACACCTGACTTAACTGTAAGCTGCAACAGAAAACACATATGCACACAGTATCTTAATATGATTTTGTATAATATGAAATAATGATTTGAAACATTACATAAGGAGGAGCAGCATATATGTAAAAATTTAGGCTTAAACCGAAATAAGCTGCAACAGAACACACACAGCATCTTGCTATGATTTAGTATAAAAAATAATGATGTAAAACAACATGGGGAGAAGCATTAGGCCTGTCACAATATTTATTTTTTGTTGTACGATGAATTGCACCAAAATATATTGTGATACTTATTTTATTGTCAATTGAAGATTATTTTGAGCCACTTATTATATGACAACAACAATACATGTACATACATGCACACACACACACACACATAAATACGCACGCACGCACATACATACATACATATATGTATGCATAATGCAAGTACCCTCTTTCAAAAAACAATTAATATTTTATTCTTTAGAATGTTTGATTTATTTTTCATTTTAACAGTTTAATAATGATTCATTGGAACCAGAATGTGAAAACATATATCGTAAACAAATAAGTAATAAATGTTAAAGAAGTGCAAGGTAAAAAGTAACAGAGGCTGCGATATCTGCTAGCAGAGATCTATTTTCAGCTGTCAGACACCCGCATGAAAATATACTATAGTAATTTATGGTAAATACTATAGTGTTTTTTTAACCATACTGACACTGACACCTCGAGTAAAGATAGAGATGTTGCACAATTAGCTAAAATGTTGTTAGAATTGTTTTTATGTATGGGCGATATATATTGCATCATCAAAGAGGTCATGTCCATGTGTTGTGCGATAAGTCAAGTATTGATTATTGTGACAGGCCTAAGAAGCATGTAAAAATGTAAGCATAAACCAAAATTAACTCAAACTAGTATCCTATACCAGAACGAAAGAATTGTGATAAAAGTGGGTTTTCTAAACTCAAAATATTGGAATGAATCTTTTTCAATTGCACATTTATTACATGTTAAAAGTTGTAGTATATATCATTGCCATTATTTAACAAAATAGCTAGCTTTCAAAACTTACATTACTCAAATGGTTGATAAAGGTGAAATGGCCCCCAAGAAATTGGCTGCACTTGAACGAACTGTAAGCTGCAACAGAAAACACAAACACACACACGCACACACACACAAAGAGAGAGTATCTTAATATGACTTTATTATGATATGAAATAATGATCTGAAACGCAACATAGGGAGGAGCACCATACATGTAAAAATATAGGCATAAACTAAAATAAGCTGCAACAGAACACACACAGCATCTTGTTATGATTTAGTATAAGAAAGAATTATGTACAACATAACATGGGGAGAAGCATGTAAAAATGTAGTCATAAACCAAAATAAACTCAAACTGGTATCCTGTACAATATCCAAAGAATTGTGATAAAAGTGGGTTTTCTAAACTAAAATATTGGAATGAAACTTTTTCAATTGCACATTTATTACATGTTAAAAGTTGTAGTACATACCATTGCCATTATTTAACAAAATAGCTGGCTTTCAAAACTGTTTTAATCTTATATTACCCAAATGGTTGAAAAAGGTGAAATGGCCTCCAAGGGACTTGGATGAACTGTAAGCTGCACACATACAGAGAAAGAGAGAGAAACACAAAATTATCATTTGAAATAATTATCTAATAGAATATATTTGTCAAAATATAGACAAAACTAGTCTCAAACTAAATGGAGGTGGGTGTAAAAAGTAACTTCAGGCCTAAACGTTAGGCCAGGGCTATTCAATTAGTTTGTCACGGGGGCCAGTTCATGAAAAGCATCCCAACTAGGGGCCGGAGAGATATGACTTGCAATATGAATGATGAAACAACAGCATAAGAGCTCATTTGCTGTATTTCAGCTCCTTAAGACACCCATGTTGGCTTTTTCTACATTAAAATGTTAATATGTTGTATTTTAAAACTAAATAATATCAGTGCATTGTACAATATGCTTTTTTTTACAAACATATTCAAATGTTTTATTTCAAAGCACAACAAAAGCAGTGTACAAGTAGGATTATTTTACATTCAGACAAATTCTTATGTTATGTTTTAAACTGCGGAACAATTAGGGAGGCAACTATCATAGATATATATAGTCTGAAGAATAATCATGGTTTCACGGTTATCACGTCTAATGTATATGTAAACTTTATATTCGGTAGGTATTTAAATGAACGGTTATCATCTGCTTCATACATACATAATTTTAATAATTTGTAATTATCTGTCTATACCTTTTGTTTATATTGCACTGAAAGCCACGCACAACTCTCACAGCAAGGGTGTGAGACGTGTTCTACTGGGTGCGCCTGTATATTGGCATATATTCGTTAGGGCTGGGTATCGAGTTCGATACTTTTTAAGCACCGACCGAACCGTCTCGATACTACCGAGTATCGAAAAAATCATTTTTGTTCGGTACCAAATTTCAATGCCCAAGGGTATAATCTTGTCAACGTCAGTGAGCACCACTTGGAGAAAACCTGCATCCTTAATGTGCCCGGATCAAATGCTGGTGATTGGCTGCGCTGCGGCGAGGCTGTCTTGAAAATCAGCAGTTTACGGCGGTTACGCCCACTCGCGCTGAGCTTGTCAAAGTGTCAAACAGACATACAAAATCAGTTAACTTTTAGCACTTCTTGCTTGTGTACCATTAAAGTTTAAGGCCCCGTTTACACTGCAGATAAATGTGACCCAATTCAGATTTTTTGTTCATATGTGACACAGATCGGATCTGTATGATGACCGTGTAAACAGAAAAAAAACGCATGCATTCAGATATTCAGCGATCGGTTTCAGGTCTCCTTCATATGTGGAAATAAATCAGATATAAATTGGATATGTGACAATGCGACTGTCATGTAAACAGGCAGATTGGATTTATTGAGGCGTTCTGTTCTGATCATCATTAAACTTGTGACAATGTGGCGCTTCTCCGCGGTTTAATGATGAAGAAGGAAGAGCGTGTGTGGAGATTCAGACGCGGTAAACAACAACAGCAGAGGAAACATGGAGGAAAGTGATCAGTCGCCACATTTTGCTCCCACCAGACCTGAGATCTCTCTCACACATTCCTCTGAATGATGGAGTACATCATAAAGCATATAAACCATAAGCGCGAGCTGCGATGACGGCCCTTTCCCGCCTCAAAATCATTTTAAAGTTGGGCGAACTTCGTGTTGTAACTTTAGCTTTTTGTCGCTAATAACACTCACTGCGGGCTACACATAGAACAACTTTATTCTCTCCTACAACACCAGTACGCACCAATAATATCCAGCTGCAGGCCCGCAGAACCACACACGTTTTAGGCACACACAATCTGGCACACACAATCTAGGCAAGCCATATATGGTTACGACGGATGTTAATGTTATTAACTTAACGTCTTCTTGCACATCGTCATCGATATATTTTGATATATGTGGTTAATAAATATTGTACACAATAAACAATAGTGTTTACATTATTTCACAAATATTGCGATCGAGACGGGCAATTGGGGAGCATTGTTTCCGCCATTCAATATAATAGACTGAACAGATTTCTATCTGCCATCACGGATGACCTGTCATTATTATCTGACAGAGTAAATATCGCAGATACTCGTTTGCTGGCCTTGCTGAATGATCTAAATTGGACAGGTTTAATTTATATAATGGATTCATTTATAATGAAGGAAATAATAGCAAGTTAATATAGGCAATAATACATTTTAAATGTAATAAATGTATAACACTATATTATTATTCTATTCAAGCGATTTAATAGTGTGTATTTGCTTAATTTTCTAATAACTTTTTAATTAATGATTTCCCACATTACTGTAGTAGGCTTAATTTATAGTAAGCAATATATTGTTTTTAAACCAAAATTTTGCAATAGAAACAAATTAACTATTAATAATTAATCAAAAAATAATAATAATATGTAAAAAAATAAATAAATATATAAATATATATATATAACAGCTGTGACAGTTTAGTAAAATAAATTAGTTTATAATCAGATAATCAGTTAAGATAATCAGTTTATAACTATATTATATATTGTTTAGATGATTAACTATAGTAATTCATTTTAATGTGACACATTATTTTTTGCTTTTTATATTTTAGAACAAAGTGATTTTAACCAAGTATGATAATATTAAGATCCAGAATTAGTTTATTACACTTAATCCTACAATTAGACGGTCTGACGGTTTTCTTTGTGTATGTGGAGACGTGAATAAAGTCATAAGTGTCTTTAATCAATTATTTTTATTTACATAATTTGGGTTCAGAAACTGCAGAGATGTTAAAATGATTGTTACGATATAATAATAATGACTGAAATGGGAAGCCATATTTGTGACATTCAATAGGTGGCGATAATGCTAAGGAGTTAAGTTACCATATATGGTTTGCCTAAATCGTGTGTGCTGGATTGTGTGTGCCTGAAACGTGTGTGGTTCTGCGGTTCTGCAGCTGGATATATCTCGTGCACACAGGCAAAGGCTACATCTACTACACACACACACACACACACACACACACACACACACATCAGGGCCACACCATTACGTAAACTGCGTGGGGGTAAATCTGGACTGAACCATACACTGCTTATATTACGCTTCACAGAGCTATAAACAAGACAGTTTCTTCCATCGTGGCTAGTGTGGCACAGATGATAGAACCCGCGTTTATGCATGCATCGTAAATTGTACGGCAAGTGTAAAGACATTAATTGTATATGGGTCACAATTAAAAGAACGTGTAAACGGACAGAAAAAAATCTGATATAGGCAGTATCAGATCTATACGGAATTGGGCATCAAGACCTGACAGTGTGAACGGGGCTTAAGTTTGTGTGGGGTAAATGTATTAATCCTTTTTTGACCTAACGTACGCTGTGTAACTGTTTCGATGGCTTTAAATACCTGGATAAGTTGATACTAAAATACTAGTTGATACTAAAATAACAGTAAATGATGAAGTTTACCTCACATTAAACTTATCTTATATAAATGTCCTTATCCTTGGCTGCATTAACAGTTTAGCTTTCATGTTTTCTTCACATTAATGTTATAGTCTCTACTCCTGCTGACCCTCGAATTAGGAGACCATCAAATGATAATCCATTTACACTGGCAGAAAAAGTACAAATGAACAAAGAAAGGAAAGATGAATGCCACAGGGCCGTTACACATTTTATTGTTAAAGGTTTGCTGCCTTTTTCTACTGTGGAGAAAGATTAGATTTACTGCATATGCATTTTTCAATGCCTAGAAAGGAACCAAAAACATAGTCAACATAAGTCCATGCGATATAAGTGGTTCAGTCATAATTATATGAAGCAGCGAGAATACTTCTGTGCTCAAAGTAAACAAAATAAACTTTATTCAATGATTTATCCATGGGAGGATCAGAAAGCTCTTGGATTAAATCCAAAATATCTTCATTTGTAGATAATTAATGACAGAATTAAAATTTTTGGGTGAACTAAACCTTTAAGCAGCAGTAAGCCTCACAAATACTTAAAATTGATTGACTTAAAACTGCTTGAACTTTATTAAAACTGTTTGCACTAATATATTGTGTTAACTACACTTTGTTCATTTTGTGCTTTTGTTCCTTTGTTTATTGGTCTTAGAGATAAGCCTGCTGTGAAGTGTCACGAACATCCTGAAAAAATAATCTTGTTAAAATATATTTCTTTAAATAAAAGTATCGAAAAAAGTATTGTTCGGAACCGGTATCGAATTCAGGGTATCGGTATCGAAAATTTTGGAACGATACCCAGCCCTAATATTCGTACATTGGAAATAAACTTGCGCACGGAAAAGACGCGATATGTATTGAGGTAAAGTTGGTTTTATATTCGCACATTTCTCCTTAATAATCTTATTAAAGTATTTTTTGCCAATTCTAAATGGTGAAACAATATTAGCAGCCAATGACAATCAGGATACAACATTGTTCAGTCAAATAAACAGTGCTAATGTTGTTTTAAAGTCATATTTACATGTGATTTCAGACCGGATATTCAAAGTACTATAGTAAACAATAAAGGGAGCTTGTCATAAGTTGTCATTGAATGAATGTGGAATATAAAACCAACTTTACCTCAATGCAATATGGTGTAAGTTATAAATTCGGCCCGCGCGCCGCCAATTGAATAGCCCTGCGTTAGGCCTTGTCTCGCTATTTTGCTGGAAAGGGGTGATAAAATACGATAACATAGGCGCTCACTACTAGATTAAAAACCAAATAGTTTATTCAATCTCCTCCACACCAATAAATCCCGTCCTAATAGCTTTAACGTTACTCAAAGTTATTTACCAAAGCTATTTTTAATGTTACTCAAATGTAGCGATATGCTAAATACAAATGAACAGCTAACTTTAGCTTATCTTTGCTTAATTTTGAAATATCAATCATTTTAGGATAAAAAAAAAATATCAAACAAAGCAATAATGATTACATGAATGCACAGATAAAACATATTTACCGTTTTCCGATCTGCGGGCTCCTGCTGCTTCACTCTGACGTCTGCACTCTGTGACTGCGACCGTTGAAATGGGCGCGTTAGATCAGTGCATCCGCCCAGGGTCTGTTGCGAGCCCACGAACTGACAGTCCGCCACCCGGAGGCAGGGCAAATTGTTGATTCTGACAGCAAAGCGGAGCTGGCGACTTGAGGGCGGATCCGCCTTGGAGTCTTTTGCTATCAGGGATGGATTTACTTTCATTGGCTCATTCCACCTCAAAACTCCGTGAATATCAGTGCTGTCACTTATTGATCCGCGATCTGTAAATATAGCTTGTGTGGACGCTACTGCGCTACTTGCTTAAAATAATACTACTGAAAAGCTGTTTGATTTAGAAAGTAGTGACGTTGCCAGCTCGTCCTGATTTTGCCAAGTGCTAGTTGTCCTGAGACCAACATAATTTATGATGACCCAGGGACAACAACTCTATCAGCCAATCAAAACTTATTACGTCATCATTATGTGCGCTCTACAGAGTCAGCCAAAACGCAAATTCAAAAAATAAGAAAACACACACATATACACGCACAGGCACCTGCCATTTTCACCAGTAAAGACGAGAAGTGAAAAGGTAAGATCACCGGTTTTCTTCTATAAGTTTACAGAAGCAGTAATGATCGTAAAATTAATATGTGTTTATGGATTTGCCCTTAGCGTTTAGCGAACGAGCAACATTTAACTTTAGTTTGCATTGAGTTAGCCTAATTAGCTGTCCCTAGTTACCTAACGTTAGATTGGCGTGCTGCTCTACCGTTACTGCGATTTACTTTCTGGCTTCAATTACAACAAGCTAACAATATTGTTTTGAATATTTTAATCTAGCTATTAAACGTGATTAAATTTGGCCTCTTGCTAATTTAGTGACCGTATTTTTTCCTAATAATTCTGTTTTTAGCCAATTTCAATTTCATTTAGTCAATTTCATTTAATGACAAACCAAACCAAAACCGCACTAGTTTAAACAAAGGACAGTGGGTTATTTGAGACGTTAACATAACATACTGTGAACCTCAGGTCATCATCACTGATTTATTAATTTCATTAATATGTTAACATCAGGTCATCATAACTGATTGATTAATATGTTAACCTTAGGTTATCATCGCTGATTTATTAATATCATTAATATGTTTACCTCAGGTTATCATCACTGATTTATTAATATCATTAATACAATAACCTTAGGTCATCATAGCTGATTTATTAATATCATTAATGTTATGTAGTGATAAATCAGCAATGATGACCTGAGGTTAACGTATTAATGATATTATTATATCAGTGACGATGGCCTGAGGTAAATATTAATGTTATGTAGTGATAAATCAGCAATGATGACCTGAGGTTAACGTATTAATGATATTAATAAATCAGTGATTATGACCTGAGGTTAACGTATTAATGATATTAATAAATCAGTAGTGATGACCTGGGGTCAGGGGCGTAACAGCCATTTTAAAAGTGGGGGGGGACAGCTGTTTGGTCACCCAAAAGTGATTAATGATTTATTAGCAATAAAGTTTATTTAATAATCTTTTAACCAAAATTCTAAAATAATTACAAAATATTAATAATAACAATGAATAAACAGAACCACACACATTTAAATTAAGCATTACTCTGTGTGAAAATATTTTTAAATACTACAATTCAATTGCAAAATTGCAAGTTGATACCACACATATAACGTGAGATGGACATCGACCATGTGTACTTGCGGCGATGCATCATTCATAAAAGCAGAACACGCAGGATTCAACACTTAACTCACCAATTACTCCCCAAATACATGCAAGTAAGTGGTTGGTGAACTTAGAGAGGAGTAGATTCAATTTTATAGTTACTTTCAGTATGTGTATCTGATATGATTAAAAGACACCCGCAAATTATATTTTAATGGATTGTTAGACTCCCTTGTGTGTTTTACAAATGCTAACATTCTTGTTTTACTAGTACTAGGGATGCTCACATTGACCGTTAACCGTTAACCGAAAGGGTGCACTTTTGACCGATTAATGTTATCAGTTAAACGGTTTAAAATTATTATTATTATGATTATTAATATTTTCATTATTATATTGTCATTTAATAATAACATTAATATTATTAGTAGTATTGTTATATCCTTATACATTTTAAAATAATAAATAAATATGCGACACATATTTGTTAAGAACTCACGGTCCTTAACACGTGCAATCGTGTGTCGACGAGATGCGAGACGAATACTGGCATATAATGGCTGAGATTGCGCCAGTGTTGGAAACTTTAAAATGTGCAACCACAGTAATGTCGGCAGAAAAAAAACGTGTCAATTTCCAACATTTACCCTATCACCTTCAGCCTCCTCAACACGCATCTGATGAGGGCCGAGGAGGATGACATCAGAGTGGCAGAGTTCAAGGCGAAAGTTCGGCAGTCCTTAAGCGACCGCATGGGGGTTGATATTATTATTATTATTATGCATTGTTTATAAGGATATTGTTTGGTTAAAGGTTGACACAGAGGAGTTCATTGCGAAACCAGCGCTGATTGCCTCTCTGCTGGATCCACGCCATAAACACCTCCGTTACCTTGCGCAAGCTGAAAAAGAAGCCGCGAAGGCGAAACTTATAAACATGTGCTCTGCTTTAAAAACGGCCACGGGAGGCGATGAGAAAGCGGCGTCCGCTGGTGCCCACAGCACACAATGCAGCCAGAGCAATGCCATGATGTTGCTCCTTGGAGAAGATTATGCCACTCCACAAGAAGACAATGATCTTCCAGAAGCAGAGGTGGCCATTTATTTGAGAGACAATCCGCCCTCTTTGGATATGAATCCTCTAGACTGGTGGAAAGCAAATGAAAGGCGCTTCCCGACGCTGGCCATTCTAGCGAGGCGGTATCTCTGTATTCCCGGGGACATCTGTGCCATCTGAGAGGGTCTTTTCTGCCGCAGGATTAACTGTCAACAGGTTGCGCTCCAGATTATCCCCACAGCACGTAGATATGTTACTTTTTTAAAATAAAAATTAGACACTTTGTTGTTTGAGGTAGGCCTGTTTTTTATTTGACGGAGGGATTTTTTTTTTTCGATGATTGGAAAGAACAACATAGCTAGGCTAGGTTCTTTAAAATAATCCAGTATGGTTTCGTTTAGTAGCCTAACCTACTCTTTTAATTTAATCAATTGAAAAATATTATGTGCAGGACTGCAGGCCATTTAGTTTATTCTGTTTAATTTATTTAGCCCTATATTCTGTTTTCTATGCTGTTGGAAACGCTGCTGGTGCATGAAAAATTTGTATCCAGGTTCTTTCTGTTGTTGATATGTTCTGTAATTTGCTGTTAGCACACGTTAAATAAATGTTTTTAAAAATGCAATTTTTAATGTGTCAAACACTCGTCAATTCTTTTTTCTTTCAATCTTTTTTCATTAAATGACAATTTATTAATCAGTTAATATTGGGGAAAATAGCAGTTATCATTGGGAAAATTACCCGAAACGAGTATCCTTAAATTAAATGCATAGGCCTAGGTCTATTTTCCGTGGGCGATCTCAAATCAAGTGATCGATTTGAGATAGCCTGCTATTTGTATTTGACGGAAAAAAAAAAACGCTAGACAAGCAGCATATTCCGGTTCTTAAAAGGTTCAGTCTGCGTTTTCGTTTCGTAATCTAAATTTGTCTTTTAAGTGAAAAAAGCAGGCCTATTTATTTTATTCTTTTTATTTTTAAGTTTATTCTTTTTTCAATGCAGTTGGAACCCCGCATGTGCGTGAATATGCTCCGTTGTTCTGTATGCGGTTGCTCGCATGTTAAAATAAACCTGAATAAACCTAAATTTAATGTGTCACAAAATAGACACGTGAATTATTATTTTTTTTTATTAAATACTAATTTAATATTAATCTGACCAGTTAACCGTTAATAACCGGTTAACGAGCTGCGGTTGTCGGTTGGCAAAATTATCCGAAATGAGCATCCCTAACTAGTACTTGTGTGTATTTACATGTCTAAATCAAAGCAATAGGCCGTAAAAAGACTGCATGATTGTGATAATAGAACATGTCTTTCTCAGCAGAGTTAAGTTGGTCTTGTTTTCGGAAAAAAAAAAACGAAAAAAAGAAGCACTTTTACGACGGTCCCTTACTGAGAGTTTAGGTCAGTGCGAGCTCTCTCTGGCTAAATGCATATTGCGACTGCTCAAGCAGTGCTCGTAATATCGAGCGAAAAAAGAAAGACAGCTGTGAAACATAACCTGCTTTGTCTTTTCTGTAGGGAATACAGTTTAGATGTTTTTTGGGTGAGAGGTTTTTTAGTTAATGCCGTCTGTCACTGAACGTGTCAGGAATACCGAAAACAAAACCAATTTAACCCCGCTGTCTTTGTCTGGCTCAGCGCCAGACAAGACACCAGCATCAGGGACTTTACGGTTCTCACTTCGAAACGGAACAAAAGTAGGATTCTGTAACGTTAGTGATTTACCCAGCTGTAGCTGTTGCTCCCTTCCGCGTCATACCTGTCTTTGACTGCAAAGTGAATGAATGAAGCTCGTGGCAGACGTTCAAGAGATTCGCGCTGTGATTGGCTGAGTGATCGTTTACTCAAATCAAGTAACAAATTAGAGAACACGTGCGGCCGCTAGGTCAAATAAAACGTGTGGGCCAGTCGGGGGACAGAGTAACCTGTTTCCAAAAAGTGAGGGGGACGTCTCCCAGTCCCCCACGGTTGCTAAGCCCCTGCCTGGGGTTAACATATTAATGATATTAATAAATCAGCTATGATGACCTGAGGTTAACATATTAATGATATTAATAAATAAGCGATGATGACCTGAGGTTAACGTATTAATGAGATTAATAAATCAGTGATGATGACCTTAGGTTAAAATATTAATGTTATTAATAAATAAGCGATGATGACCTGAGGTTAACATATTTATGATATTAATAAATCAGTGATGATGACCTGAGGTAAATATTAATGTTATGTAGTTATAAATCAGCAATGATGGTCTGAGGTTAGCATATTAACCTTAATCATATTAATAAATCAGTGATGACCTGAGGTTAACATATTAATGATATTAATAAATCAGTGGTAATGACCTGAGGTTAACTTACACCTTGCCAAGCAGAGGCCCGCAAGCGGTACGGTGGGCGTGGCTAAAAAAAATATTGCCTTCGTATATTGCAAATATTCAACTATTTATCAAAAAAAAAGTGCATAATTTGAAAGTTATGGCACTCTAGTTTCTAGAACTTGTTTTTCAAATCTGTGCACCAGAGAGGAAAGGGTTAAATCAAATCCTGAAGGACCGGACATTTAATGCATGGTAATGCTTACGTTTCAAGGCCTGTAGTTCTGATCAGCTGGAACGATTCCAGGAAACAACAGCATGCAGATGAGTGTAAGGGTCCAGTTTTCAAAATGCATCCCAGTTTTTCATCCAAAACAAAAGAGAACTTGGGGAAAAAGCGAAAAGTACCGTCGAGCCATATACGCTCCGATAATGCATGTCTATTTTAAATGAAATATTGATTATACGCCGCATTTCAATTATAAAAAGCCCTGCCTAGCGTTTACACTGAATAATGCCAGCCAATGCCTAGCCAGCAAAGTTTTGATGGATGGATGAAGTAGCCAATCAATGGACCTTTACAGTGATACATAGTTTACGTAGTTTCAGCATTCTGTTTTGGATGCCGTGTACAGTTTCCGTGCGTATGGATCAGTCTCCAAAGCTCACATCTGAGCCTCTCTATCAAGTAAAGTGGACATCAGAACAGTTTGTTCTTCATACTGTGGTCTTGGCGGAAAAAAAGGCGATGAATGGACGCGGAAACATGGACCAACAGCCTGAAATAGTCGCTAATCGACCCATGGATTCAGTAGTTTTGTTTACGTACCCTTATCCATGTGTAGATCGGTAAGTTTCAACACCATTGTCTTGAATATTAGTATATTATATCATGTATTTGGCATTTGTTGTTCAGTGTTAGCCGTTTATATTGCTGTGATAATGGCAGAGGTAAACAATGCACGAACGCCTCTGTATCTAAAGATCGCTTATCTTATGCAAACATAAGCACACTAGAAGCTTTGTTTACATGCACTACTCTCTTAAATGTTTGTATTTTATATCATGTATTTGACATTTGTTGTTCAGTGTTAGCTGTTTTGATCACTGTGGAAGAGGCAAACAATGCGCGCACGCGTGTGAAACTAGACACCATGTGAACATATGCATAACTTTATATCAGTGATGCCGACACAAAATTAATGCAAGTAAATGATTACAAGGTAAAGGGAAGTAAACGTAGTACAAACCATTTATCATGCTAAACATTATAAGCATCAGGTATTTGGCAAACAGTCATGATAGTAATATAAAGGAATATTTGCTTATAATTGTTGTATGTTTTCGATATTCGACTGAAGTCCTCTTTTACTTTTGTTGTTTTTCTCTGTCAGATTTGTTCAGATTTCTAATTTATTTAACACTTTTTGTTCTTCTTACATTCTTTCCATAGTGCAGTTGGAGCAAATGGATGCCTGGAAGGCAGGAGGCAGTGCTACAGTAGGTAAGTTCTCATAGAAAACACATACATGCATACATACAAACTTACAAACTTTTTGTCTCTTCCTTTCCTGTCTTTCAGTGGCTATGGATTCCAGATAATTAGAAAATAAACCTCCTCAGTGACTGTGTTGAGTGTTCTTCTGCACTGTAAATACTGCAAATAGATATTTTTTATACTACTATTTTTTCATTTTTATTTACATTATAATTAGCACTTTACTGTTTTAGGTTTGTTTAAATGAAAAGCTGTTATTTACAATTAAAACGTTTTTTTTTTTTAGAAATATGGTTTTGGATGCATTGTTTTTGTTATCAGAACATTTCTAAATAAAGACATTGATTTCTGAAAATACGTCTAAATATTGTTTTGAAATGTTTCTTAGACTAAATGAACTAAAATACAGTAATATGTTTTGGAAATAGTTGAAATGTGTAGTTTCTGTTATCTATTACTTAAGAAAAAGCTTTTGTTTTAATTTTTATTCACAAAATCAACTGGAGACTCCAAATGGACACCAAATGAGGAAGTGCCACAAATGTTCATTTGAAATACTTTTATCTTGTGTGGTTTTGTAGGCAGAACAGTTTTGAATAGATATGCATATTTGCATTATGTAATTTTGACTCATTTGGTCATTTGGTTACCAGGTGTCCATTTGGAGTTTCCAAGTGGCTTTTTAGAATGGACGCCTATACTGAAAATAAAAGCTTACAGAAGCTAAATTTTTGCGAGTATCATCATGAAATTTGAATCAAAACATAATCAGACATTCAGTTTTATCCTTCTGGTGTTTCCATGCCATTATCATGATAGTCACATTAATTTTTCCTCTTAATGAATTTCATTGACACTAATCGCAATTCACTTTCACTTATCTTTTGCCATGTTTTACTCTGTTTCTTTACTACTTTTAAGTTATTTTGACCCTTGGATACCAAACTAGCCAATGTCTAGTTTCAAACAAAACCAGACATAGACCACAGGGTTCAAGAGCTACAGACATTTATATTTGGGTAAGACGTTTTCTTGAAAATTGCTCAAAAATGAGGCGCAGGTTAAAGGGTTTTAATATTTACTTACACTTTAATTTGTTAACCTCAGGTCATCATGAATGTTGGCAACATCCATATGTTTTTTTTTTTAAATGTAGAAAAATAAATTACAGTAAGCATTTCACAGATTTCTTGATATTATTGTGGATTTTTATTTCACATAATTGATGTTTTTTTGGCCATATGTTTGTGCCCTTTGCTTTTTAGATTTGGCATCAGAGATGGAGTAATTTATAAGAGCAGCGGTCTACGAAGAGGACTGCTTATACAAAATGAAATTGAGAATGAAAGTGCAGATGAAGAGAGGCATTGTACAACTATTCTGAGAATTCTGCAGACATGCTGAAGACATTATGCTTTGTGTTGCTGTCTTTATTGCAGATGTATTTGGTATGTACTTGTCAGCATTTGTCAAATAAAGATTTCAGATGTTTACACGGGTGCTAAACATTTTTTGTCGAATTTACTTTCATTTTTTTTTTAGTCTTCTGAAGTATAGTTAATTAGTAAAACTGTGGTTTACGGTGGATAGCTGTTTTACAAACACATTCATATTATTCACATACTGCTCAGTTCTCAGGGTATTTCATTTATGAACATAAAACATTTGTCTATTTAATATTCAAATGAAATTTAATAGAAACAATAATGTTGTGTGTGACTTATTAATGAAACAAAAGCATTATAAAAATGTACTATTGAAAGAATAACACCAAGAAGACTGCATTTTAATATAGTTTTATTAGGTTGTGAAATAATTTCTAACAATTGTTAAAATGTAGTGCAGATACCGCGGCAGCGGTCGCGGCAGCCTCGTGTGAAGCCCGCCTCGTGTGAAGACCGACGAGGGTAAAGACCATCGACTCTTCCTGTGCGACTCCACCGAGCAAAGACACAGACAAAGCACTTGAGTACTTCTTACTTTATTTTTTATTTTTTTCCTTTTCTCTGCACTCATTATTGTTTTCCTTGCACTTTATTATGTGTTTACTAATTCCTGTTGTTACTAATACTCGCAGAGCACGGGAGGTACGCTGCAGGCGCAACCCTCACAACCTTCGATCAATTCATGTATCCTCTATTTCACAACTCTCTCTCTCTGTGGGCCTCTGGAATTGTCAATCTGCTGTTAACAAAGCAGATTTTATTACCTCCATAGCCACTCATTATGACTTTAGTCTCATGGCTCTAACTGAAACCTGGCTGAGACCGGAGGACACTGCTACACATGCAGCTCTTTCTACTAATTTCTCTCTTTCCCACACTCCTCGTCAGACAGGGAGAGGGGGTGGGACTGGACTACTGATTTCCAAAGAATGGAAATTCACTCAGAGACCATCCCTGCCAAAAATCAGCTCTTTTGAATTCCATGCAGTCACCATTATCCACCCCTTTCGCATAAATGTGGTTGTCATCTACCGCCCACCGGGTACATTAGGTCACTTCTTGGATGAACTGGATGTTCTTCTCTCATCTTTTTCTGATTATGACACTCCCTTGTTGGTGCTAGGTGACTTCAACATCCACATAGAAAGACCTCAAGCTGCTGACTTCCAGACTCTGCTTGCATCTTTCGACCTCAAAAGAGCACCTACTTCTGCTACTCACAAATCAGGTAATCAACTAGACCTTATTTACACTCGACATTGCCTCGCTGACCAAACACTAGTAACTCCACTACAAACATCGGATCATTTCCTTCTCTCTCTCAACATCCACATTACTCCTGAGCTGCCACACACTCCTACTCTTGTTGCCTTTCGCAGAAACCTACGCTCTCTCTCACCCAACAGACTATCCACCATTGTTTCTAACTCTCTTCCTCCATCTTCCAAACTCTCTGCACTTGATATGAACAGTGCAACTGATACACTCTGCTCCACGCTAACATCATGTCTAGACAGACTATGCCCTCTGACATCCAGACCAACCCGAGCCAGTCCTCCTGCACCCTGGCTCTCTGATGTTCTCCGTGAGCATCGCTCAAAACTTCGGGCTGCTGAGAGAAGCTGGCGAAAAACAAAAAATCCTGAACAGCTCATAACATACCAAACTCTTCTGTCTTCTTTCTCGACTGAGGTTACTTCTGCAAAGCAGACATACTTCCGTCAGAAAGTCAACAGTGCCACCAATCCTCGCTTGCTTTTTAAAACATTTTCCTCCCTCCTTCACCCTCCTCCTCCACCCGCATCCTCCACACTCACTACTGATGACTTTGCTACATTCTTTTGCACCAAAACTGCAAAAATCAGTGCTCAATTTGCTGCACCTACAACAAACACGCAAGATACACCACCAACACCACACACACTCACCTCTTTCTCCCAGCTCTCTGAGTCTGAGGTGTCCAATCTCATGCTATCAAGCCATGCAACCACCTGTCCGCTAGATCCCATTCCCTCTCATCTCCTGCAAGCCATTTCTCCTGCAGTCATACCAACACTGACTCGCATAATTAACACATCTCTTGACTCTGGTCTATTCCCTACTTCATTTAAGCAGGCTAGGGTAACCCCTCTGCTAAAGAAACCCAACCTGGATCAAACGCTACTTGAAAACTACCGACCGGTATCCCTGCTTCCATTCATGGCCAAGATTTTGGAGAAAGTAGTGTTCAATCAAGTCCTAGACTTTCTTACTCAAAACAACCTCATGGACAACAAGCAATCTGGCTTTAAGAAAGGCCACTCAACTGAGACTGCCCTGCTCTCGGTCGTGGAGGACCTCAGACTGGCTAAAGCAGACTCTAAATCATCTGTCCTCACCTTGCTGGATTTATCAGCTGCTTTTGACACTGTAAACCACCAGATCCTGCTATCTACGCTTGAGTCACTGGGCGTCACAGGCACTGTTATTCAATGGTTCAGTTCCTACCTCTCGGACAGGTCATTCAGGGTGTCGTGGAGGGGAGAGGTGTCCAACCTACAGCATCTATACACTGGGGTACCTCAGGGCTCTGTGCTTGGACCACTTCTCTTCTCTATCTACACGGCATCTTTAGGAACAGTCATCCAGAAACATGGTTTTTCCTACCACTGCTATGCTGATGACACCCAGCTATACCTCTCTTTCCACCCTGATGATCCCTCGGTTCCAGCTCGCATTTCAGCCTGCCTGTCAGACATTTCACTCTGGATGAAAGATCATCATCTCCAGCTTAACCTCATGAAAACGGAAATGCTTGAAGTTTCTGCCAACCCGACTCTTCACCATAACTTTTCAATCCAGATGGATGGAGCAACCATCACTGCATCCAAAATGGTAAAAAGCCTTGGAGTTACGATTGATGACCAACTGAACTTCTCTGACCACATTTCTAGAACTGCCCGATCTTGCAGATTCGCACTCTACAACATCAGAAAGGTCCGACCCTTCCTATCTGAACATACAGCTCAACTCATTGTTCAAGCTCTTGTCCTCTCCAAACTGGACTATTGCAACTCTCTGCTAGCCGGGCTACCAGCTAGTTCTATCAAACCTCTTCAGCTGCTTCAGAACGCAGCAGCATGAGTGGTCTTTGATGAACCCAAAAGAGCACATGTCACTCCGCTACTCACCCGTTTGCACTGGCTTCCAGTTGCTGCTCGGATCAAATTCAAAGCTCTGATGTTTGCTTACAAAGTGACCTCTAGCTGTGCTCCTTCGTATCTGCTCTCACTTCTGCAGATATATGTGCCCTCCAGAAACTTGCGTTCTGTGAATGAACGTCGCCTCGTTGTTCCATCCCAAAGAGGGAAGAAATCACTTTCCCGAACTCTCACATTCAATCTGCCCAGTTGGTGGAATGAACTCCCTAACTACATCAGAACAGCCGAGTCACTTGCTGTCTTCAAGAAACGACTAAAAACGCAACTGTTTAGTCTCCACTTTTCCTCCTAATCTGCAATGGCCTCTCTGGCTATACCACTAACTGAGCCCTCTTTCTCTCTCTCTCTCTCTCTCTAATAAAAAAAAAAAAAAAAATTTCTACTAATGTTTTGCTTCTTAGACTTTTACACGCCTGAAACTTGTCTATAGCGCTTGTTCACTGCTGCTCTTATAGTTGTGTAAATTGCTTCCTTGTCCTCATTTGTAAGTCGCTTTGGATAAAAGCGTCTGCTAAATGACTAAATGTAAATGTAAATATCAAATTAAATCCACACAGTATGTGGTGGTAGGACATTTACCACTTAATTACCATTACCACTCTTAATTCAGTCAAATGGAGAAACTGAACAAATCCTTAACATTTATAGACGACATACCAGATAGTGGGCCTGTTTCAGTAAGGAGGTTCAACCAACTCGAAGTTTAAAATTGAACTCTGAGTTGACTTACCAAGAGATTAAAAACGAGTTTTGGGTTTCAGAACAGCTGATCTGAGTTAGCACAATCAACTTTGTGTAGACTGACTCAAAGTTAAACGCGCACACTGCAACTAAAAAGGCATTATCAATGGAGCGCAGATATTACGAGTGACCATGGCAACATCTAAAAAAAGAGATTTCTGTCTCCAGCTGAACTTGATGTGCTCATGCAAAGTTATAACAAATATGAGCATATATTTATAAAAAAGCAACACCACTGTATCAGTGAAACAGAGACAGTTAGCAATGGGAAAACATAACCGCTCAAGTTAATGCTTAAGTTTACATTTAAAGTATTTAAATATTTAAGTATAATAAAAAAAGTAATCTAATGTGTGACGTTTTTTGACTTTTCATGTGAAAAAGTGGGGAATTGCCCGTAATTTAAGTTATTTCAGATGTAATTGCATTAAATTACAAAAAATAGGCTTCTGCATAGATTCTGTAACAAATTTGACAAAACATGAATGCATATAACCTTAGCTTAATGTTCAGTGGAAATGTTTCATTTAAGGTTCCCACTTTTATGTTCATCAGTTAAAGATAACATTTCAAAATTTATGCGCACCTTGGTGTTTCCATCAACCGATTTTTTTTTTTTTTTATGTGTATCTCGAAAATGCGCATAAAAACAGGTGGGTGGAAACGTAAGGTTAAGGTGAGAAATAAAACTTAGTTTTTAAAAAAAGGGCAGGAGACCAACAGAAACTCAAGAGTTTAGAGAATAAACCTGCTCATGACCAGGTTAGGTTCACAGAGTAAGTTACCACGGTTACTGACTCTGAGTTAAAGTTACTGTACCTCTCTTTCAGAAACAGGCTTGACGTACCCTGCTTTCACCAGTTTGACAACCCTGCCATTTTGAAACGGAAAACCCAGAGTTTCTCTCATTTCAGGATTAACATACTCTGAGTTTTCACTTAACCTCCTTTCTGAAATGAGACCATTATGAGAAGATTTCATAAATAATAATAAATCCATTATTGAGAAAATAAACTTAAGTGAAAAGGTTGCAAACATATACTTTCCTTAATAAACAATAGCTTTTTCCTATTCTTAATAACTTAAAGAATCATTTTCTAACTCAGCTGTTCAGTATTGAAAGAGACATTTGAACAAATGCCCAATAATAGTCTTAAATTACAATGTGCAATGTTAATATTTTCAGTTGTAAATTTTCCAGAGAAGTCTCCCATTCATTCTAAAGTAAACTGAAACTAAAAATACACTGTGTACAGTAAAGACGGAGGTGAAGTGACATTGTAAAAAGGATGTATTTTAGGCAGTTCTCTAAAAAGGAAAAGAAAATGGCAAATCAAAGTTTGATTCAGGGCCCAGGTTTTGGACATTCCTCATTTGTTAAATGGTCCTCCTGAAAAACAAACAAACATTCATGTTACTTGTGTAACATGTATAGTTGCAATCATCAGTTGCCTGTATTAAAAATAAATAAAATAAATCACAAAAGATGTTAGATTTTCAAATCTGAAATGGTCTTACACAAAACAAAAATCTAGATGCTCACTCCTTAAAATGTCTTTACATTTTCAGCTTTAAACAGACTTTTAGAATTCATTATTTTTCAAGAAGCCACACAGAACTACATATTTAATGCTTGTTTTTAGGTGAAAAAACTAATATACAGCATCACATCTTTAACTTTCCTTATGGTTAAAATGGTTTTATGGTTAAATAAATAATGGTGCAGCCACCAATATATTATACAACTAGATACCAGAGAGAGGGAGAGTGGGCTTACACAGACACACTTACAGTGTTGCTGGTATGTTCTCTTCAGGGATCTCAGAAAGAAGTTTCTTTTGAAACATACTTGGCCAGTTTCATTCCAAACTTCTGGGCAAGGTCTTTTGCCTCTCCCTCTGTCAAACAGCTGAATATGGTCACCTTAGTTGCTCCAACAGACTGGGTGGAACGTCTTTTTTGCAACCTATGTATAAAGAAGTACAGTGTCACAACTGAAAAGTACATGAGCAGGGCTTTCTAAGTAACAAGCATGTATTCTGTTAATAGCCATGTGAGCCTTATATTAATAAATCAGCGATGATGACCTGAGGTCAACATAATAATGATATTATTAAATCAGCGATGATGACCTGAGGTTAACGTAGTAATGATATTACTAAATCAGTGATGATAACCTGAGGTTAACGTATTAATGATATTACTAAATCAGTGATGATGACCTGAGGTTGACATATTAATGATATTACTAAATCAGTGATGATGACCTAAGGTTAACGTATTAATGATATTAATAAATAAGTGATGATGACCTGAGGTAAATATACTTATGTTATGTAGTAATAAATCAGCGATGATGACCTGAGGTTAACATATTAATGATATTAATGAATCAGCAATGATGACCTGAGGTTAACATATTAATGATAATAATAAATAAGCGATGATGACCTGAGGTTAACAAATTAATGATATTAATAAATCAGTGGTGATGACCTGAGGTTAACATATAAATGATATTAATAAATAAGTGATGATGACCTGAGGTTAACATATTAATGATATTAATAAATCAGTGATGATGACCTGAGGTTAACATATTAATGATATGAATAAATCAGTGATGTTGACCTGAGGTTAACATATTAATAAATCAGTGATGATGTCCTGAAGTTAATGTATTAATGATATTAATAAGTCAGTGATGATGACCTAAGGTTAACATATTAATATTATTAATAAATCAGTGATAAAGACCTGAGGTTAACGTATTAAAGATATTATTATATCAGTGACGATGGCCTGAGGAAAATATTAATGTTATGTAGTGATAAATTAGCAATGATGACCTGAGGTTAACGTATTAATGATATTAATAAATCAGTGATGATGACCTGAGGATAACATATTAATGATATTAATAAATCAGTGATTATGACCTGAGGTTAACGAATTAATGATATTAATAAATCAGCGATGACCTGAGGTTAACATATTAATCTTAACATGAATAAATCAGCGATGATGACCTAAGGTTAAAATATTAATGATATTAATAAATCAGTGATGACCTGAGGTTAACGTATTAATGATATTAATAAATCAGTGGTGATGACCTGAGGTTAAAATATTAATTATGTTAATAAATCAGTTTTGATGACCTGAGGTAACGTATTAAAGAGCCCATATTATGGGTTTTTGAAAATGCCCTTCCATGTAGTGTGTAACACAGCTCTAAGTGAAGTGAAATATCCAGCTAAGGCTTAAATCTGTAAGTGTACAGTGTTTAAAACTATTGATTCATCTATAAAAGAGAAAACTCATAGTGCTTCAAACGAGTCGTCTTGATAACGAGTCATTAGGTGTTTCGTGATGACGCGGCTACGAAACACAAGTAGTTGCACGCGCAAACCCGGGAGATTTGAAACCTGCTGCCCCGCCCACTAACAGAAAAAAAGTCTCACACACACACACACACACACACACACACACACAGAGACACCGGTCGAATGAAGTCACGCTGTGCAGATGGATATTATTGACAGTCTAATCAAAGATGAAACCTCAGCAATATAGCCCAGCCTTGAGCAGATCGAGTGCTTCAGAAAACTACATGGTTACAAAGAAGACTTCATCGGTTTGTTAAAGGAAGGATCAGTAAAGACTGTCAGAACATGGATCAGTGCATCATGGATCAGTTTCTTCCCCCATTTCACCAGTGTAAGTACGTGCGATTAAAATTGTTGCCTTGTTTACTCTAGCTTGCAAATTATGTATTTAGTTGTGTTTTGTTACTTGTAACTGCGTGTACTGTATCAGGTTAACTCTTTATATTCTCATATCGCATGTAAAGCCACGTTAAAAATTCGACGCGTGCCGCTTTGTTTACGGATCATCAGCTGTTGCTACACACATGCAACAGTCAAGTTTCAAAATAGTTCAGCTCAGGTTTCGAGGTGAGGTGTATAAACTGCACCCAGCAAGCTGAACTGGTGCTCTAGGCGTGTGTGTTGTGTTCTCGGGGAGGAGTGTAATTTGTGTGGGTGTGTGTGTCTCCTCGTGTGTGTAACGCTCTAGGCAAAGGATGATCACGCCGCCCTCAACCTAATAGTGAAAACGAAAGGGACCCGTTAGTAAAATGAGGATATTCGTGGATATAACTGAGCGCCACGCCCTCTCTGTTCTGCCGCCCTAGGTCTCCTCTATGGACGCGCCGGCCCTGTGTGTGTGTGTGTGTGTGTGTGTGTGTGTGTGTGTGTGTGAAAAGAGCAAGAAGACAGTGACGGGCTAGGAGATCTCCTCGCCAGTTCTTGGACTTTTTGCTCAATAAAATAGTTAGCCGTCAGTATTTTCTAGTCCATCGTCTGTATTTACATTCACCCACTGGCAGCCAAAATCCACTATGAAGTGTGTATGTACTGTGACTACTTTTATATTGATTAGCAGCTGGGCATTTCACTCTGTCTCGCGCTGAAGCCTTGTCCGCAATCGCAGCAGGCTGTCATCGGTCCAATCAGCGCAGATTAGCTTCGCGCTGAGGAGGGGTTTGGGAACAAATGAATCGCTGAACGATTCATATGGGAGTCGCTGGGATAATTAGGTAAAAATAAATGCAGATTATAAGACCATGAAAGTGTTGTTTGACCTTGCATGCATATTAGACTGTTGTTGGAGACCCTTACAACCTAAATATGACCCTATTTCATGTATAATATGGGCTCTTTAATGATATTAATAAATCAGTGATGATGACCTGATGTTAACATATTAATGTTATTAATAAATTAGCGATGATGACCTGAGGTTAACATATTAAGGTTATTAATATATCACCGATGATAACCTGAGGTTAACATATTAATCAATCAGTGAGGATGACCTGATGTTAACATATTAATGAAATTAATAAATTAGTGATAATGACCTGAGATTAACATATTGAACAGAATAAATGATCAGATTAAATCGCTAGTTGAATTTTGCAGCGATCCACAGTACGTTATGTTAACGTTTCAAATAACCCACTGTCCTTTGTTTAAACTAGTGCTGTTTTGGTCCACATCTCTGGCGTTTGTCATTAAATGAAATTGACATAATACATGGTAAAAACAGAATTATTAGGAAAAAACACGGTCACTAAATTAGCAAGAGGCCAAATTTAATCACGTTTAATAGCTAGATTAAAATATTCAAAACAATATTGTTAGCTTGTTGTAATTGAAGCCAGAAAGTAAATCGCAGTAACGGTAGAGCAGCACGCCAATCTAACGTTAGGTAACTAGGGACAGCTAATTAGGCTAACTCAATGCAAACTAAAGTTAAATGTTGCTTGTTCGCTAAACGCTAAGGGCAAATCCATAAACACATATTAATTTTACGATCATTACTGCTTCTGTAAACTTATAGAAGAAAACCGGTGATCTTACCTTTTCACTTGTCGTCTTCACTGGTAAAAATGGCAGGTGCGTGTGCCTGTGCGCGTGTGTGCGCGCGCGTATGTGTGTGTGTTTTCTTGTTTTTTGAATTTGCGTTTTGGCGGACTCTGTAGAGGGCACATAAAGATGAGGTAATAAGTTTTGATTGGCTGATAAAGTTGTTGTCCCTGGGTGCTCATAAATTATGTTGGTCTCAGGACAACTAGCACTTGGCAAAATCAGGACGAGCGACGTTACCACCAAGGTACTGAGAAATGTAGTTAAGCAAGTAGCATCACTACTTGTAGCTATTTTATAAGGTATCGGTGCAATCAGACATTTTTAAATAATTACTCATGTCATTGTTTAAATAAACTGAAAGCAGATAATCAAACAGATCTATTTCATTTTGAGATCAGAGATTTAAGAGATCTGTTTGATTTTGATCAGAGAAAAAGATTTTGAACTGGTCATTACAAGACAGTAGCTTTAGTAAGGATTAATTTATTATATTTAATTTGTACAATAATTATGTCTCCTTGAAAGAATAAAAAAATTCTACAGCAATGACTTAGTGCAGTAGATATGGCAAGCCCATTACATAAATTCCAAGTTCAGTACGGCAAGCCATTTTGTGTGTATATCTTTAAAATGGTTTCTCGCTAGATATACATTTTTATACATTTGATTCAAGCTAGCAAATGGAACTTCTTGTATGCTACACATGCTAGCAGTAAATAGCTATGCTAATAATGATTAGCTAAGTGCTATGATGTGCTAGAAATGCTACCTAAGTATTAGGATTTGATCAAATAAGTAAATGAGGTTTGCCAGTTAACAATCCAGTGTACTCTAACATGTTCCTAGGAACCTCTTTGTAACCACTCAGAACACTAGCAACTATGCCTTACCAACACCTTAGCAGCAACCGCTGTGCTTCCTGCTAATTGCATTTGAGTCCCTGCACAGTCTTGTTGGCTTTCTCAAGCCAACACGCGTCAACAAACTTTAGGTCCTAGTTATTATTATTATTATTATACCAACTTCTGACCTAAGAACTACCGACTGTACCTCCTCCTAGGGCCTTGATGCTACAAGCCCCAAATTTGGGCAAAAGCGGACTTCTACATGGTAGATTTATGCTATATCTCATCATCAAAAAAATCTGCAAATACATTTAAATAATTTCGCCATATAAAAAAATTATACAATCCTCAAATTTAGCCAAAAGATTTGTTATGCATATTATTACTATATTTATTTGGAGTAATCATAAATTACAGTTTTCATATAAGTATTTTTTATATTAAATCTGTCTCTGAAATGTGATATTGCAGAATCAAAACCAGTCAGAATCTGAAATCTAGGAAATCAGGTGCTACATTGTTTGGTCTCAGTCATTTAGAACTGGTTCGAGGGCTTATACAGTCACAGATAATAGAGAGCTAATTAATTTGACTATTTTCACCAATAATTTGTCCACAGATATTGTGGGGACCCTTTATCAACTTTGGGGATTTAGTCAACCAACAATGGTGCTTTAGAAGTGTTTCAACAGGAAACCTAAGTAATTGCCTCACTAGACTCTTTTTTCATGACTCCTGGTTCATATGACTGTCACTTGATACATTCAGTTTGATGGGCACTTTTGTACAGACAAAGGAACTCTGCAATTAATGCATATAAATAAAAGACAATCACTTGAATGTTACAATTAAGGCATGTGTATCTTTGAATAATATGCCATAGTTGTCTTTATATACTATGAAACTTTCTATATGTGTCTAAAAAATAGGATGTCTGCTACTAAACTAAAGCTAGTGACATTTGCAATACATGTTAATGATAATACATTTTAATGATATGATAATAGATGTTAATGATACTAGTAGTACAAACAGTATTCGTCTTGTAACATTTGCTGTAAGATAGTCACGAACTTACAAGATATTTCACCACGTGAAATAAACAAGCAGTCTGTTAATGATTGACCCTGAGTAAGATGGGACAGGGTGTGGCCCTGCCCCCCATGGCAATCCCTCATTGGAAGACATTGCCATTGGGATGGACCAAACCAGATCACTTAAAAACCTACTGCAACAGTAAAACTTTGCTTTTTGCATTAGTTTGGTCGTGCTTGCTGCTGCTCCCTGTCCCCTCTCGCTTGCTTCGCACAACCATGGTTTACTACAAACTTTCCATGCAACCTCTACTGACAGAACAGACTGACTGAAATCAGCCAATGCAAAAAAAAATGGTGATGCAAAAAAATCTTCAGATTCCGCAATCAATGCATCTCTAATGAAAAACAATGAAAATTACAACCCAGTCCCAAATGTTTTCAAAAATAGTTCTATATGTTGGCATAATAGCAAGTGGTTAGCGCGTTGACAAATGGTGCAGAAGCGCTATAGGCATCCCGAGTTCGAATCCCACTACATGGACCTTTCCCAGTCCTACCTCCTTCTCTCTCCCACTTCACTTTCTGTCAAAGTACTGTCCTGTCAAATAAAGGCAAAAATGCCAAAAAAAAAAAAAAAAATAGTTCTATATATTTAAAATAGAACGGTGTGTGTTATCACCTCCAAGGGACCATTCATTCATTTTTGTGTTTGAAATGTTAGCCACAGTGCAGTAGAATGGATAAAGAATGCAAGAGATGTTTTTAACTTGACAATGTTCACAGACCACGAACAGATAACGAATCCTGAGGAATATATATATATATATATATATATATATATATATATATATATATATATATATATATATATATATATATATATATATATATATATTGCACATGCAAATATAAATAATAACTACAGACATTTTCTTCACATTTTTAGACAGCATTGTAAACAACAATAGAGGACATACAGCAGATTATATTCTTAAAGATGAAGATGAGTTTTTTGAGAAGATGAGTTTTTTGTAAGCTCAGGTTGACCATGCCTCATTATATGTATTTTTATAATGTCATGTCTCAGGTGTGTATTTAACACTAGGGGTTCGTTGTGCTGTTATTGTCCTGGCTTGTTGCTGTGAGTCTAGCTCCTCCAATTTGGTACCATCTTTCATGCCCATATGGATTAGGATATTGATTCTGTTTTCGTAAAAGGCTTCCCCTTTTTAATCTAGGCAGATAGAGAACTCCTTTCACTAAGATGTTGGAGTATAGGTTTATTGTGAGCACCAATTCAAACGCATGTGGAACAGAGCAAAACTGAATCACAGAGGAAAATAAGTATAATAAAATGAGCATGTAACAATTGTTAGTGCAATTAAGTTGTTAATTGGATATGGAGATGTGATAAAACAGTTTGTGGTTCATTATATGTGGCAACCCCTGATAAGTTAGGGACTAACCCAAAGGATAGTAAGTGAGTGAGTGAACCAAAAAAAAAAAAACATTCATCATATGGGAATATGTCCCTTACACTCACCTTGAGAGTGCCCCTCTGTCACGGAAAGAGTTCAGTCTTTGCTGTTCAAGGTTGGCCACTCGCTGTAATTCTGATGATGTGTCATCACATATGGACTGATCACTGCATTGAAAAAATAATCAAAACAGACTCAAAAACTATAAAGATGTTTTAATATGACATGAACATGTGCATCCATGCATTGCTTTTGCCTGATTGGTTAAAACACAAATAGATAATTTTCAAAAAGGAATGCAGAGGTAAACTATTTAGAGCTGACCTCAGACCTGTAAGAATGATCCACAGAAGCATAAAACACACACACAAAGTACAATTTGTTTAATACTCAAGGCTGTTTCTTGTATCCTCAGCCATCTTATCAAGACTGGTTAAAAACTAGTACAACCAACATCCAAATTGACAGCTTGGTAGTACACTAAAGACTATCTTGCATACAAAGGAATTTACTTACAAAGAATTAACACATAAAATGGCCAACAACTCAGGAAACAGTTCTAATCCATAAAGAGTCCAGCTCTACTCCAGTGTTTTAGAGGCTACTAAACACATTACTAAAATAGGTAATGATTAACTTCATTCACTAATCAAAATCATGTCAAAGATCAAATACTGATTCAAATAATCAAAAAAAGTCTGGAGAAAGAATATATTTTGATCCACCCTGGAGCAGATGTGAAGACAGAAACTGTCACGGTTGCAGGTGCATGGACTCTTTTCTGTCTTGCTTGTAAAGCTGCGGTCACACTGGGCTTTGTGTGTGCGAAATTCTGTCGTACGGCGCTGCGAAAAGGGTGGGATTAAACAAGATGATTAGACATTAAAAAAAAGCGAGCGATTGCTCCATCTATTAAATTTCTGTCCAAAGAGGTCATGTTTTAATCCTCGATTGGTCTCACGCAGTCAAGTGATGCGATTTCGCAGGTCAGAGTTCACCAAGCTTGAACTTTGCACTGCAGCAACATGCGAAACTTGACGCATGACCTTGCGTTTCCGGTCTGACGCATTCGCGTGCGTATGAATGGAAGTCTATGGGAGGAAAAGCCCAATGTGACCGCAGCTTTATTGTCACATGCGGTTGTTTTGCATTCCGATATGCCCTGTTGCGTGCGTATGCTGATCATGTGATCTTGGATCAGCTGTTCTAATCAGCAGCTGTGCGTACTCAGCATCTCCTATATTAAGAGCTCGATCCAGCTTCTTATTGTCAATTCAATACTTGCGTGTTAATGTTGTCTCTGTCTTGCCAGGACCCTCGTTAGCTTGTTTTGGACTTCCTGACCTGTGCTGTGTCTGCAATCTCCATGTTTCCGGTGCTGGTTTGCACCTTTGATCTACACCTTGTTTACTTGATTTTTGTTATTAAATTCGCTTGTAACTGGATCCATCAGACTTTGGCTATTATTCATACCATGTGACAGAAACCCACTCCTTAAAGGGCCATGAATCCCCCTCTTTTGGTTCGAGTCTCAGAATTAAAAAAAAAAAAGCTTTATGATGGGCGTGGAGTGCTGCGAGCAGTGGGAGAAGTGGACGTAGCCGGCAGAGCAGGGGAAAAGAGGGGAGCGAACAAAATGAGACAAACCATGAGATACATGTTTTTTTTTTATAGTTTACGAAGTTGAAAGGCAAAGAAATAAACAGCAAGTAATTTAATACCCTGCTACATGTTATTCGTAATTTCATATACACATAACCACAATTTGTTATATCATTATAAATATGATCATATTTATATAAATACTATAAATGAGTAGGACTTCTCTCCTGTGCTGTGCGTGGACGCAGTCTCACCAAGGCATTGGGTCTTACAGCTTGGCAGGTCTGCCTTGCCTTCGGAAAGCACACCCTCTCATTAATAATTAAGAATTTGGGTCTAATCATATAAGAAAACTCCATTATGAATAATGATGAGAAACTGATACATCATCATTTCACTAGTAAATGCGCACTGTCACCGATTTTGATCCAGGCCTTGAAATTATTTTAAAACCAGAAGATGACATTAGCCGACAAAAGCTCAAAATTATCCAGTTTTCTCAACAATTACATCTGACAGGTGCTAACGTTGCCTTAACAGATGCTCAACACACACATTTCTTAAAATTAAAAAAAGTACTCCAGGGTGTCTTGACCCTTTAAAGTACCATGAAATCCACCTGTCTCAGCAGGGTGTTTTCACACCTCTAGTTTGAAAAAAGTAAGCAAAGTGGATTTGTCCAGCTTTGTTAAGGTAAGAGTGTCCAGCGATGAAAGAGAGAAGGGTATTCATTACGTGCAAGCACCCAAACAGATGCTGGGGAGATGGACAGTGATTCAGAAAGCAGCGTTTCTGAAAGGTGTGTGGAAGTGGAGGATTTCTCTCCACCAGATTCCCCTCTGTCACATTATCTGGTTGATGAAAGTGCAAAATCCACTGCTGTATAATTTTTAATCTTTCAACACAAACACGCCCCAGAATGCAGGAGAAATTAAAGAGCCCATATTATGGGTTTTTGAAAATGCCCTTCCATGTAGCGTGTAACATAGCTCTAAGTGAAGTGAAATATCCAGCTAATGCTTAAATCTGTAAGTGTACAGTGTTTAAAACTATTGATTCATCGATAAAGGAGTCGACTCATAGTGCTTCAAACAAGTTGCCTTGATAACGAGTCATTAGGTGTTTCGTGATGACGTGGCTACGAAACACAAGTAGTTGCGCGCAAACCCGGGAGATTTGAAACCTGCGGCCCCGCCCACTAACACAGAAAAAAAGCCCCACACACACACACACAGAGACACACACAGACACCGGTGGAATGAAGTCAAGCTCTGCAGATGGATACTATCGACAGCCTACCCAAAGATGAAAGCTCAGCATTATAACCCAGAGTGCTTCTGGAAATTACATGCTTAAAAAGAAGACTTTATCGGTTTGTTAAAGGAAGGATCAGTAAAGACTGTCAGAACATGGATCAGTGCATCATGAATCAGTTTCTACCCCCATTTCACAAGTGTAAGTACGTGCGATTAAAATTGTTGCCTCGTTTACTCTAGCTTGCAAATTATGTATTTATGTATTATGTGTGCTGTATCAGGTTAACTCTTTATTTTCTCATATCGCGTGTAAAGCCACGTTGAAAACGCGACGCGTGCCGCTTTGTTTACGGATCGCCAGCTATTCCTACACACATGCAACGGTCAAGTTTCAAAATATTTCAGCTCAGGTTCAAGGGAGCTGTCTAAATTGCACCCAGCAATCCTACAAACATATTGTCGCGTGTTAGCAGACCACTGTAATCTAACTGCTTGGGTCCACACACGAGCTGTGCTTTCATCGCGGGGAAATGGAAACAAAACTTTTGTTTTAGCACATTTAAAATTGGAACACGTTCGACCCATGTCTCCACACAATTCTTTTTCTTCAACTTGTTTTAATTACGGTTGGCAACACATGGTATCTCTCTGAACACTGTAACAGGTAAAAAGGGTCTTCGAAGCTTTATCATGCATAATAATGAAGTTGCATCTCATTCACAATAGAGCATGCTGGTTCAAACCAAGTCTTTCTTATGAATTAATGTTGAAAACTCAATGACATCCTTTTGTACCTGCTGGTAAATGTGTTTTAGTGTTTCGTGACCCTTTAGCAGACAATGTCAAACATTTAGCCCAAATGTTCAGGAGAGCCCTTAAAACACACATTATAAGAATTACTATTGAGTATGACACTTACAGTGGAAGTTAAGCAGTCAGTCAAGTTTACATTATTTATTGCTTCCCATTTTCATAAAAAAAAAAATTATTTAATTTTAATTGTTAAATATTTATAAAAAAAATAAATAAACTGCTTTCTTATATATGTGGTTTCAAATGAAATTATTACTACAGTCACTATTGCTTTTATTACTATTACATTAATAATAATAGTAATAATAATATTTAATATTAGACTCCTCCATGAAGTGCCACCTTATCGTGGTGGAGGGTTTTGAGTGCCTGAGTGATCCTAAGTGCTATGTTGTCAGGGGCTAATGCCCCTCGTAGGGTCCCCAAGGCAAAAAGGTCTTAGGTGACAGGTCAGACTAAGTGCGGTTCAAAAACCCCTTATGAGCTTAATGACATTGAGGACTGTGACGTCGCCCTGTTTGGCACAGCAGTGGCCCCACCCTGGAGCCAGGCCTGGGATTGGGGCTCGTATGTGAGCACCTGGTGGCTGGGTTTTTCCCCACGGATGGTTGGCTTGCAGGACTCCCGAGGCAGCTGATGGGTACAGGCAGGCCAAGCGTGCTGCAGCTTGGGCGGTTTTGTAAGCTAAAAGTTGGGCCTGGGAGGAGTTCGGGGAGACCATGCAGGAAGACTATCGGTCAGCCCCAAAGAGATTCTGGCAAATTGTCTGGCACACAAGCTGAGGTCCCTGAGGTAGTTTGCCAAGCAGCGAGGTGGATGAGATTCACCCTGTGTATCTTAGGTCTCTGGATGTTTTAGGGCTGTCTTGGCTGACATGTCTTTACAGTATCGCATGGAGGTCAGGGACAGTACTTTTGAACTGGGCAACTTGGGTGGTGGTTACCATTTTTAAGAAGGGAGACTAGAGGGTGTGCTCCAACTCTAGGGTGATCTATGAAAGTTTATGCCAGTGTACTGGAGAGGAGGATCCGGCCGATGATTGAACCTAGGATCCAGGAGGAACAGGCTGCGTCCAGGCTGTGGTACACTGGACCAGCTCTATACCCTCACCAGGGTGCTTGAGGGTTCATGGGGGTATGCCCAACCTGTCCACATGTGTTTTGTAGACTTGGGGAAGGCATCCGACTGTGTTCCCAGTGGCATTTTGTAAAGGGTTTCTGTTAAGAGTTGTCTTGTCCCTGTATGAACAAAGTAGAAGTTCGTTTGCATTGCTGGCAATAAGTCAGACTTGTTTCCAGTGCATGTTAGACTCCGGCAGGGCTGCCCTTTGTCACAATTCTGTTCATAATTTTTATGGACAGAATTTCAAAGCGCAACCTTGGGCTGTAGAGGGCCCGGTTTGAGGACCACAGGATTTCATCTCTGTTATTTGCAGACAACGTTGTTCTGTTGGTTTTATCCATGGACCTTCAGCCTGGAAAAAGGTGGTTAGCCATCTCCAGGGTGGAAGAAAGTCCTTACCCCAGGTGAAGTAGTTCAAGTAACTTGGGGTTTTGTTCACAAGTAAGGGCAGGATAGAACGTGAGATTGACAGGCGGATTGGTGCAGCGGCAGCAGTAATGTACCAGTCCGTTGTGAAAGAGCTGAGCCGAAAGGCAAAGCTCTCAATTTACCGGTCAATCTACGTTACTACTCTCACCTATGGCCATGAGCTTTGGGTCATGACCGAATTGATAAGATCTCGGATACAAGCAGCCAAAATGAATTTCCTCGCACACTTATGGATAGGGTGGGGAGCTCTGTCACCTGCGTGGAGTTCGGAGTAGAGCAGCTGCTCCTCCACATCGAGAAAAGTCAGCTGAGGTGGCTCGAGCACCTGTTTTGGGTGCCTCCTGGACGCTTACCTAGGGAGGTGTTCCAGACATGTCCTACCGGGCTTGGGATTGCCCCGGAAGAGCTGGAGAAAGTGTCTGAGGAGACGGAAGTCTGGAGTTCTCTCCTAAGACTGCTGCCTCGCGACCTGGCCCCAGAAAAGTGGATGAAAATGAGATGAGAATAATATTGGAGTGATTTCTGAAGGATCATGTGGCTCTGAACACTGGAGTAATGAAGCTGAAAAATCATCTTTAAAATCACTGGAATAAATTATTAAATGAAATAATACATGACTTCACACTTTACTAAGTCATGTCTGTGTGGATTATGTCAAGATATATTCTCTTATCAAGTCAATCTCTCAGAATTCTGTATGAAGGATGTAAAAACCTTCCTGACCATAAAAACCACACTGATCTTCCTTTGGTTTGAACATGAACAGAGGTGTGGAATGTAGTTGTTAAAAGTGGAAGTACCCGCCCCATTACATCGGATACCAGACCTTGTCGAAGCCTAGACAGGTAGGCAGCATAGTACAGAGAGCTAACCAAAGCACATCAAATGATTGGTAATTAAAAGAAAAATAGAATGAATAAATTTTTATGTATTAGACACAAATTTGATGCGTGTATTCGCACTAGCTTCACATCCACAACTTCACACATTGGGTTAAATAAGGCTTTCAGGTCTTCATGGTCAGTCCATTTGTTCTAACAAGAACCTACAAGACCTAGTGCTTGATACAAAATGGCGGTGTTCGTCTGCCAAACAGCAAACAACTTCATGGTCTTGTCCCTTCTTTTTCCCAATTTTTTCAACTTTTCTTAAAAAAATGTGCATCCATCTAAAATGTGACTATATCAATACAACTGTACTATATCTTTTTTTTCAATTTTCATCCTGGATCAACTTAACGAATATATCAATGTACACTACTACACACTCTGCTGCAACATGAACACGCCAGATCACAAAAAAGGTAAAGGAAGTCCCACTCCAATCTTCAAGAGACCTCGTCTTGATTCACTTTCTAGTTTGAATTCAACATCATCCTCATCATCATGCTGCACAGAGGTAAGAGATATATTACCTCTTAAAAAAAAATTCCAGACTTGACAAAATAATCGCACTTATTGATGTTATTTACAAATTCCAAGAATTATGTCACAGCTTAGAATTCAGTCAAATGACAATCACTAAAGAAAATAACTTCCTAAAGGACTCACCTGGACTCACTTACACCCGTTCAGTCACCAGATTACTAATTGCCATCACCTGCGCACTGATACACACACACACACACACACTGGATATAAGGCGCTTCCCCTCACTCTACCGCTATTGGTCCTGAAGATCACATCCTGAGATTCACCTGATCCCTCTCCAGCGTTCCTTCTACTCCAGTGTCTCTGGGTTTCCCTCCAGTGTTTCTTCGGCTCAAGCGTCTCACTGTTTATAGTGTTCCTCATCTCCCTGGATTCCTGCAACATGTGTCATGTGTCTCCAACATACTTCCTGTCTCTACAATAAACTCTCTATAAACTCAGTTAAGCTTCCATTATTGCCTTTGTTTGATAAATCATTGTGTTTACTTACACTTCTTGTGTCCCTGCATTACAAACTCCAGCGACTGTCTCTGCCTCAGCCATTTCCATGGCATTACTACATTAAAACTGAGTGAAGCGGTTCACAAATAAAGTCAACCTATATATTGAGATGCAGCCAGGCCAATTCCCCACCGAACACTCCAAGGTAGCTTTACTCATCTCTTTATTGTCTGGCAGAACACTATTCTGGGCCAGGGCAATATGGAACACAATAGTGCCATAATTAACTGTAGGGCCTCGCACATGTAATACACAATCACGCAGTGCATTAACTTTAAATTAGCTCAAAGGGAATATAACACAATTTAAAGTGGCTTCAAAAGAATCAACTCTTTTGAACCAAACAAACGAATCGCCCAGCGCTCATTTGAAAAGACAGGGCTGTTGACTCCAAAACGAATATTGCAATTCGAAACAAAGTAAAAACACTTTAATATTTAAGCAGGGTAACAAGATCTAGATATAAGGCAAAAGACATATACACAGGTAATAGATGTATACACAGGCCACTTTCCTTTAAATACAAGAGACATTATTGACTACAAACAAAACTAACACAAATACACATACACACATGTATTCATACCCATTGCAGATGAGGAATAGAAGGAAAAGAAGAGTTTAGGAGAGATGTGATGTAAAACCTCAAGATGTAAAACCTAACCAAAGTGAACCAAATAATCAATTCAACCTTTACTGTTTCTCAGACTGACAGACAGAAAATGGTGAGTTTGAGGCTGGTCTCATCCCATCTTGATGTCCAAGTCCGACTGGACTGGACCTGGAGGAGAGTTCTCCTGGAAGCTCAACTCCTTAACAGCTGCTGCAACTTTGTTGGACTGGACGAGTGTAGCCTGCCTGCCGACTCTGCTGAGAGAGTTTTGGGCTGATGGGTTTTAACCATCAATGTTTCCGGCCCCTAATAGAGCTGGATCAATAGGCATTGTCCATGGATCTGCATGACTGTCCCATGTTAGCACATGCAGCTTTGGCGTGACTCACTCACATGAGCCATAGTGCTTAAAAATATAGTATTAAGCATACATTTATAACGTCACCATGATAGATTTTACATATCTATAATTAAAAGAAATTAAAGAAAGGGAAAGGGTTTTACTCATTAATCTCAAATAACATACACATAATGTTATATTTGTGATAAATTGAAGCATAATGGTTACGCATGATCAATGCATTGTTAACATATACATGATTTAGGTGTCATACAAGTGCAACAACATGACATTTCATTAAAAGTCTGCTATCATCATCTTGAGGATGATCTAATGAACTTTAAAGGGCACCTATGGTGAAAAATCTACTTTACAAGCTGTTTGGACAGAAATGTGTATAAGTATAGTGTATAAACTGTCATATTGGGGTGAAATAAACACACCCAGTCCTTTTTTTTAAAAATTTAAATCGAATTTCAAATTGAGATTGACTGCAACTTTATGGAGGAGTGCGGTCCCCCCACCCACCAATATTGCTTGACAGCTGCGCACATTAACATGTCCGGTAGTCACGTGTATAATCATACCAACAAGACAGGATGAGTGCAAAGCAACCGGGAATAAAAGGTCTGTTCAGTTCGCTAGGTTCATCAATCATCATCAAACGTGATCAAGAGTGAGTTTTACAAGTTTAAAATGTTTTAAAACAGTGCATGTGTGTAATGAATTATAGCGATACACTTCAGATTCACTTATTCAGCCCAGCTGCGTGTTAAAACAATTATAAAAAAGACGCTTCAATCCCGGTTTGTGGACGTTAAATCAGGTTTATTTTGCACATTAACATAACAGATATCCATACAGCAGTGGATATTACCAGTATCATGTCACATATGTGTGCAAAACGAGTGCAAAGCTTAACGCGCTGTCTCTGTGTGTGTGTCTGCGCTCTGTGTGTGTGTGTGTTTGGACCAAAGTCAGTCAATTCTCTGTCTTGCATGGGGGTTGAAAATCCCATTTCCTGAGGTTAAACACAAGTTCTCATGATCAGTTACTCATTTGTCTTGAGTTAACTTGATCAGGATAGTAGGTTCGATGACACTTAACTGATGATAAACCAGTCATGAGGCTGATAGCTTCAATTAAAGGTTGTGTGGAGCGTGAGTCACCTGACATTAAGTGAGTGGCACGAGCAGCCGAAAACATTTGGAAATGTTTTTAGAAAGGGCCTTTTGTGCAATGTGCTGATATCGTTTACTAAGGATGCAATGATTAGCCGATTTCATTAACCGTAGTGTTTCCTATACCATTATCTTAGAAGGGGGATTCAATTGAAGTTAATTGTATTTTATATATAGCGCCAGATCACAACTTCTTTTAATAAAGCTGAATAACCTTATGTATTATCTTATTTACACAACGACATGTGATTTCTGTCTCTACATGGTCACGTGATTACAAATTTCTGCTCTCTGAATCGCACATGGTGGAGTTCCACACAGCCACTCTCTGCTGTATGGGAATGAGAGTGCACGCACCACATCTGACAAGACCGAAGATGCACGTGCGCTACTGTGTATTATGCATAGCCTACAGCAGGTAAATGATCCGTGGGGGCATGAGCGATCGATACGTTTGTTACAACAGCTAAAATATGTACAAATGCGGTGCAACCTCTGTTTATAGAGTTTATTGGCGTGACTCATGCAAGTGATGCGCTCTTTGTTGCAGGTGTAGCCATTGTATTTCCAGTGTACAACCTTATGACTTCTCCCGGAAGCTCCCAGAGTCACCCGCAAATTCATACCGGCTCCATGATCCCCAAAAATGAGTACCCGGAAATCATGGCGATGAGAATGAACAAGACAACAGATAGGGAGAGGCACAGAGATGGTCTAAGCATTACATTTGTTAGGTTAAATGAAAAGAGCAGTAAATATGTCGTGAGTGCAAATCCCTCTATCTTATTCACAGTTCCCTAATCACTTTCTTTGAAGTGTTCAGTCTGGCCACCAGAGCGCTTTCTACTTCAGACCAACTCTTCAAACTGCTACAGGGTAACTCAACCACAGGACTATTCAACTGGCGGCCCGTGGACTGAACCCCGAGGCAATATGTTCTGGCCCTCCAAACAGTGTGACCCAGACAGCAATCGATACGCTCGTTACAACAGCTAAAATATATACAAATGTGGTGCGACCTCTGTTTATATAGTTTATTGGCGTGACTCGCGCAAGTGATTCACTCTTTGTTATAAGTGTAGTCATTGTATTTTCAGTGTCCAACCTTATGACCTCTCCTGGAAGCTCATACCGGCTCCATGATCCCCAAAAATAAGTCTCTCACATTGAGTGATCTGCTGTCAATAGTTGGAGATGAGCAAAATATTTGAATGGTCCTGCATGTATTTAGGCCTTTTAACATAGAACAACTGAAAATTCTGTGTTGACGGTATTGCAAGTTCACTAAACGCTGGCTGGAATTATTGTATAAATAAAACTTTTTTTAACATGCATATTTAATAATATAAATTCTTGTAATATACCTACTGCAATAAACAGTTTATATGCCTATTTCCTTTTAGTAAAGAAGTATTAGATTTATAGGTGTGCATTTTAACTTCTTACGCATCAAATGTCAGTTCCAAACTTTTTCTTGATTGAGACATGTTGAATACTTTTTTCATCATTTGCAAAGTTTCAAAATTCCATTGTTATTTTTCATAACAAATTTTATATCTGTGTCATA